>NC_135778.1:34347481-34368213 GCF_028453695.1 Augochlora pura | reverse complement strand
AATAGCATTTTGAATTTCTAGGTTTCTGGTTTAATAAGTTGCTTCGACCGACGGCGCGTTTAGAAAACCGGCATCGCGAGCGAAATTCCTTCGTTCGACCAGAGAGAACGGCACCGCTCGTACCGATAATTTTCCAATGCGAAGATCAAGCGGCCGAAAAAAATGCAGAACCCGTTCCGATCGGATAGATCGTAACCCGACGAACCCGACATTTCGTAACAGTGTACGGTATCGGCGTGATTAATCCTCGAAATTCCATCGGAACGATCCCCGGGTTTCGTATTTCTTCGGAGCGAAGTATCTAATATGCCGTAAACGAAGGCTAAACTACGCGCATTACCCGCTAATACCTAATCGTAACCCCTAATAGGTATTGCATTAATCGCGTATGCAAGAGAGGGCCGCATATAGACGCGGCTGCAATCTCGCCCTCGCCTCTCGTGATCAAGAAAGGCCTATCATCGACGGAGGGACCGACCGACAGGTTCCTCGTAATTGCGGCTGCGATTCGAGGCTGGATATGCAGTCGTTTAATAACGCGGCCCGTGCTCGCCTCACGCAAGTTTTTCGAGACCGCGGCTCGATTCACGGAAAATATTCGGTTGAATTTGTTATTAGCCGACGGAGAGCCGGCCGGATTACCCCGGGTTACTAAAAGATCCCGTACCGTCTGCTTTCGGTGCATCGGGCTTCGTCAATTTTCGATCGAGACGTCTGACGGATTCGAACGCTTCGGCTGACGGCGAAAAAAACTTTGATCGCGTTAAATCATTCCCGATTTCGCTCGAATCAAGTTATCCGGTCGCGACTAACTAAAATTGAAATCTCCAATTGTATTTTCGCGGTTTCCGCGAATATATTAGATCAGCGCGGAAAATTGATATTTTTTCGACGGACGCGTCGGAAATTGCCGCGAACCCGATTACCGATTCGGCACGGAAACGAGGCCTCGCCGGGCCGAAGATCATCGTATTGTTATTAAACGCGTCACATTTGCCGTTGTTTTTCGCGAAAAAATCGTACGCGACGTATTGGCCGCGACCCGATATTTGTTTCAGTTTTTATTACTCGCTTTTTCATCGCCGAATGTTGTCGCTATACAATATTTAAAAACTAAAAACACACCGGGGGGAAAACAAAGCGCGGAAAGATGTAAAAACGCGGAGGAAAACAGAGCAAATGATAGAAAAACACAGGAGATTGATACGGGGGAGGGGGGAGAGAGAGAAACGGGAAGGTAGGGAAATTACGCTGAAAAGGAACAAAAACATGGGAACAATTTACGATTAATTAAATTCAAACCGGGAAACGGTTTATTTCGTTTCTGTTCCCGGCAATCTTCGCGGAAAGCTGTTTGTTCTTTTTTTTCGTAAAGAAATCCGGCGGTGCGTTCGTCGCGTCTCGACGAATCGGTCTAAACCCGATCGGAGATCCTCGCGCGACGGCACTTGCTGGATTTACAACGTGCTATTAATTATCGATTATCCGAACCTACGAGACACTGAATTCTTTAGCATTTGCATAGCGCGTACGATTCACAGAACAATTCAGTCAAAGCCGACCCGTACGCGGAACACAATACGCCGCGCGAATTAGCAATTATTCAATCCGCCATCGATACTGAACAACTGTTCTATTATCCGTGCGCTAATATCTGCTCGCTTATTAAACACCGCGAGGTTCTTTTCCACGGATCGAACGGATCTGTTCGCGCGCGACGATTTTCATACGTTTCACTTTGTATGATAATGTGATTTGAGAATGAGAGATCCGGTGATTTTTTAGAAAGAAATTCTACGGTCTCGAGACGTATTTTGAAAGGTCCTTGTGAAAATGATCGAACGAAGGGCCGCGTCTTTAATCGTGCGCTTCCGTCGAAGACCGCGCGGTTATCGGCACGCGGCGAACGCGGTTCAAAGCAAAAGATATATTTTCGATTGGCCCGGCGACCGCGTCTCTGCCGATCTCTCGAGCTTGTATTCGTCTGTTCGAAAAAGCCGCGGGCTAACTTGACCGGCAGCCTCTGTCGCAGCGGTACGGAGCGGCGCGGCGCGGCAGTAATTCGCAGCCACTCGACCGTAACAGCTCGGAATCAACGACGAGCGTCAGCGAAACGGCAGAATTCCATGTACAGTCGGAAATGCCATGGAGTGGTGATCAAACTATTGCTCGTATCCGACGTGTACTTGACCGAGTAGCTACGTCGGTTGCTCGAAGAGGGGAAGATTCAAAAGCAAGCAAGCCGCGGAGCAACGGTCACCAATTAATTAGTACCTAAATTGGCCAATCATCGATCTCTCGCTCCATCAATAAACCAAATCGAATGATGATTACTGATTACAGAGAACCCTGCCCGGTCGCTCTCCTCCTCCCTACCCTTCTCGCTCTCTCTCTCTCTCTCTCCATCTCTCTCTCCATCTCTCTTTCTCTCTATCCATCTATCCGTCTATCTCCGTCTCTCTAAACCTCGCCGTGAGCCAAGCTGCTAATAGATTTCTCTATTGGCTTGATCAATTTAATAGGGATAATGTTTACGCTCAAAAGCGCAGGCTATAATCGTTTCAACGGTGGCCAATCGGTACGACCCGTGGAAAATCCGGTTCCCGGAGCGAGCCGTTATTTTTTCACTCGATACCGTTGAGACTCGACAGTCGATTTCGGTGGCGGGTTACAAAAGGCGTAGCACGCGCCGATCGTACGAGTTACGCTATGATCGGCCAATTAACTGTCGGTTGTTCCGCTGGCCGTGCCTCGCAACGAAACATTTTCGGACAAGAATATTTGCTCGGTTGCTTCGACGTATCGTAGCAAAATGTTCCAACAATTCTAAAAAGAGTGGTCAAATTAATCGTTCCAAATAAATTTGCATCGTTCGACCGTCGACTTGGGATAGGCACAAATAATTTCAGCACCCCGTTATTTACGGTTTCTTTTAAACGACAAATTTTTGTTAGCTACGTCAATATCGCTTAAAATCGTTTGTAACATTTCGAAACGTTTTTCCCAATACATCGTACAAAATAAATTCGAAAAGATTGTTGGAAACGCAGTCGTGGAAACGGCGCTCCTTATTATGTTTCCTGTGACGCGACGCCATTCAGATCGGAACCCGCCGACAAATTCCCTCTATAACGAGCAGTTATCGTAAGAATTTTTAGCAGAGAGCAAATTACCCAGTTTAATAACTACGGAAAGCCGATCGACGCCGGTGTCGTCTGGAGCAATGTCGGACGAAGCGAGAGACGGACTCCTCGCCTCGCAGATACCGCGTCGCGAACGTTTCCCCGGTTGCGCGAGCTATTTTACCCCTTCCCGTGCCATTTAGCTCGACGAAACTCGGGCCCGAGCGGTCCGCATCAACGCGCGCTAAACAGCAAAACGTTACGAGCGTAACGGGCAAAAAATCAGTCCGCGAGCTCGGCTTGTTATGTTTACGTTTGGCCCAAGTATGTGTTCGCGACTCAGGACTCGCAATATTTATGTTTTGCCCAAGTAACTGTCCGCGAGACTGACTCGTGATGTTTACGTTTGGCCCAAGTAACTGTTCGCGAGTCTGACTCGCGATATTCATGTTTGCGCAAAAATTTCCATTGCGAGTCTGACTCGCTAAAGTACGGGAAAGGGTTAAGAAAATAATATCTCTCCTCTGTGGAAGATAGGCGAGGCGACGGCCCCTCGTGTCGGGAAAGTCGCGTCGGGTGACCTGGTGTTAGCACGCATCGAACAGAAGCGATTTTACTATTCTAAACATCCTAGCGGAGGGACGGCGGAAAAAGGAAGAATACGGAAGGGAAGCATCGTGTCGTTGGAATGTGACAGCAGTAAGATGAACCGGGAGAGCACGGAAAAAGATCGAGCCGATCTAACGGGTGACTCCGGTACGCTTATTTGACACTTGGAACGACAAACGGCCACCTTATTACCTTCCCATCGTCCTTCTTGTTCTCGGTCGCGTCGCTTCCGAGCAAGCCCCCGGAGGAATCGATTTCTGGAGGACCACTCTGACACCTACTTGACAAGGGAATTCATTCCGGCAAAGAATTTTGATGCCCGAGCCGAGTCGAGTGCCTTGCTGCCGACCACCGTGCTAGAAACCGAACGCTCTGTACTTTCAGTATCACCGCAAATATTCCGAGGGGGTCTCATCTTTTTAGACGAGCTTTGCTCGCTCGGGCTGGCCGATTCAAAGCGTTATACTCCTCCCGTTTTAATCGATACGGACTCGTCCGTTAGGATCGTCTGTACACAAGTTGCTCGTCATTATTTTTTTTTCGTTACCTCATTGGCCTGGCAAAGTAACCCCAAACTTTGAAAAACTTTGGCCCGGTGCACTGTTTAAAATCAATTTAAAGGAGATCGTTAATATTCGATAGTTAGGTTCATCCCTTAATCGAGGATGGATACGAGCTATTATAGCACCGTTGTTTATGGTTATTTCCGAACGAGAAAATTTTATTAGCTACTTCAATAGCGTAGTAAAGTGTATCTGGAATAAATTGTTAATCCGATATATTGTCTGGAATAAATTCGCGAAGGAGAAATAGTATTGGACAGCGATGTAAATTCGAAGGGCGAGACGAACGCCTTCGATCGCATCGACAAGGTCAAATCCGGAGCCACCGGAGAAATGACTCGAACGTTTTAATAGGATGAAATGCGATTTGGGTGAATTCTCGTCGCGCGACCGGTCCACCGAATTCGGGGCTGTCTATTCGGCGAGTTTTCTTCGCAGAAATACCGATGGCAGGCGAGTACACCGGCGGCGCGGCGCTCACAATTTCTGGCGCGCTCTCGAGTTTCTCACTTTCATCCCCCCCGACGTATCCAGAGCCGAGCCGGTTCAAGACAGATATTTAATAGCGGGTAATTCCCGGAACACCTACTCCCGCGATAATTGCCGCCATACGCTTCGCCGCCGTAGTCGTCGCGTCGGCATGGAAGGCAGCGGCAACGGTAGCTGGCTCGTTCAAACATAAATGAAAACACGTATTGCTCGGTTTTTAAGGCCATTCGGCTGACGAGTGCTCCGTCCGTGTTCTAGTCTAGTAGCATAATTTTAAAATTCCAACGGTGCGTCAAATTAAACGTGTTGCCGTTCCGCGCGAAACGAGCAGCCTAATTTCGTCCTGCGCATAGCTTCGGTCATTATTCGTTTCGGAAATTCCGCGTACCTGTTTTGCAACGTTATCGATCGGCAATTATCTTTTTAGTGTATCGATTCGTATTCATTATCGATCGAGGTATTAAAGGGAACCTCGATATGTTTGTACAACAATCTCCACATATTTGTCCGCCGTTTGCTCGTGTTTGTCCAACGGTTGCGCACCCCGCCCCAAGCTGTTATCGCCTTTCTAAAGAAAAATGCTTCGAGCGGTCGAAAATTGACAGAGTCGCCGAAACGATAAAACTCTGCGACTGCCGGGACATTAGACGCGCCAGAGAAACGAAACTCCGGCGACCATGCTGGCTCAATTATTTAGAGCAGCGGACCGGCAAACGAAAGATTCCTGTTCGAATCACGGTCCAATAGATCGCACGCTCTGTTCCTCTTCTCTACATATCCTGAACGGTAGCTTTCTACTATCCCGTCCTACAGCCATGAAGCCTGGAAACGGAAACCGATCCGAAAATGTTGAAAATATTAAAAGGATTTAGGGAGATCGGGTCCGAAGATCGTCGAACGTTAACGAAAATATTTTAGGCAACCTCTAGCACTACCGATCGAGGTATTAAAAACATTGTACAAAAATGTCCACACATTTGTTCACTGTATGCTCTGGTTTATCTTGAACGAAATAATTAAACAATAGAAAGAATCTTCGAACATTCTTATATTAGTCTCATTACTTCTCTAGATCTATCGATCGTTTAATCGCGTCGACGCGAGTCCAGCATCTGGATATACGTGTTGACGGGTCGAAATAGACCCGGAGATCGACTCGAGTTGATACAGGCATCGCTAGGCGCGTCGATCGCGTTGTATATTGTTCTATCTTCATCGAAGCGTCGTCGGCATCCATGCGGCTCGAACGTTATTATCCATATTTCGCGTTCTCGCGTGGGCGTGGGTGCTCGTGGCAGTGGCAGCAGCTACATTAGAGAGAGAAAGAGAGAGAGGGAGAGAGAGAGAGAGTCAAGTGTCGAGTTCGCAAGAGAGTTCTTCTATCTCGCGAGCAAGTTCAGCGAGTGTCGGCGCTCGATAAAAGTGTTTCTCTTTTCCCCCGTAGTTTCCGGCGAGGCCACGGCTAGAAACTTTTGCCTTCTTGACCGGCCGTAGTCGGTTACGTTTCCTTCCTTCCTTCCTTCCTTCCCTCCTTCCGCGTTTTTGCTTCCCACGGCACCCATACGGAGCACCGATAACAATGAAATCGTATCGTCTTAAGGGCAGTCGCAGCACATTAATAATTCAGCCTTAGCGGAGCAACGGCCACTGATTTATCCTGTCTGTTATCGAGTGCCCTGTTTCTTCGTTACCCTCGATCGAAGATTTCTTGCGAATTCAACACCTCGCCTACAGTCAGCCCCATAAGTATTCGTACCCTCGTTGCTTGTAAGAGAAATCTGTTGAAATCAAGGGACGCGTGTAAAATTTTGCCATCGACTTTTTATTATCTTATTTAATATTTTTGGATGCGACGGAAGAGGAAAAGTTTGGAGAAAGCCTAATACTGCTCAGATTGTTCGTTAGTGGATACTTTACCACGTTCACAAAAAAATTATACACTTTGTCAAACAGCAACAAATCGTTTTAAAATAAAAGAAAATATAAAAATGCTACGAACTTATTCTCCAACCCAATATACATAGTCCGGGATACATTTAAATGATATAAAATTACAGAGTGTGTGTCTTTAATGGCTATAGTCGCTGCATTTGTAAATTGGCTCAATGTATTGCCAAAGAAGTCGATTTTTGTATTAAGTCTATTCGCTGTACTTATTCTATCTGGTTATACAATTCTGAGATCCAAATTGGTTTCAAAGTGATCTACATGAATTAATTTTTGTTATATATAGAATTTTTTAACAATTCTAAGTAAATCTGTCGTAAGAAACTCTCTATGATAAAGTATAGCAAAATGATTTCGAATCATCCGTAGATTTTAGGGGGTCGTAAAACGAGGAATTCGGTATTCTTGTTGCGCGATGAAAACGACGAAAAGTTTAAATAAATTCAGCGAGTTCAATCGTTAGAAAGTAACGCGGGTTCGTCGATTTCGGAGCTCGGCGGGTTTAGTGTTGCGAGATCGAGCCCGGAAGGCCCGAAAAGGCCCGTAAAGCCAGGAACTCGAGACCCGGGTGAATGTAAGAGAAGGCAAGAGCCGAGGTATCTCCTCAGCGCTTTATCTTATTAAGCCGTGTAGCCGGTTTAGTCTCGAAGACAAACTTCTCCTTCAATTAGACCGCCGAACGGGAATTTAAAAATTAGCTCGGAGTTTTAAACGCTTCCTCCGGGAAAGCTGCGATGTAGCCGGCGGAATTTCTCGGATCTTGTAATTTCGTAGGGCGGACGGTTCTTGCTGATGGAATTTTTGCTGTGAACTGCGGAACAGCTGAATCGCGGGATGCTAACGAGTAGAAATTGTTGCGAATGGTATATTGTAAAGTCCGTTTCTTTCGACGCGCTCGCCGAACGGCGCGGCTTTATCGCTCTCGGTATTTTACTTACTTTCGCAACGCGAAAAAAATGTCGCAGTGAAAACATATTTTTACCGGGGAAATTGCGAAACACCTGAATCCGTCCAATGGCAGATTGTTGTCGCTGTATAGCCGTTCGCGCAAACACAAACGGCGACCAGAACAACTCGATCACTTGGAGGATTTGTTACACGGTTATTTTTCCATTCGAGGATGGAAGCAAATGCCTAATCGAAAAATAAACAACTCGATTCGTACCCGATGCGTCCAATTTTCTAATGAATTAAATATAATGTAAAATAGTTCGAATAAATTAAATTGAAACTAGGAAATGCAGTTACCGCGATCGCAATCGTCGCGCGAGCATCGCGACAATAACCCTTTGCCCTCAAAACCATTTTAAGCTCAGATCGAAAATTGCTATTTTGACCAGCTGCAGCACAGTATTCAGTATAATTTATGCACGTGAGATGGAGTTTTGTGACTCGTAAAACTGTTACGATTTTAATAGTAGTGTCTTTAATGGTGTCAACATTATTTTGTTAATACTATATAACAATTTTTATTGGCGCTTCAGAATCGCCACTCGAGCGCAAAGGGATAAATTCGTCGAGCGCCGCAATCGCGCTGGAAAACTCGCGAAACGAGCTTCGCGATTCCCGAATCGAGTTGGAATCGATCAAACACTTTTCCCGCGCCGTAAGCAACCGTCCGAACAGCGGAACCGGAAACGCGAATCTCCGGCATAAAAATTCGAAAACGCGTCGGCCCCCCCGTCGTCGTCGCGGAGTAATACCGAGGGCGAACGCGGCGGGTCGCATCATTCGCGATCATTTCGCCGGGCGAGCTAAACGGAATGAAAAACAGATTTACACCGTCGGTTACAGCCGGCTGCAACGCCTAATAAAACCGGGCAATGAAAAAAAATGGCCGACCGTAAAATAAGGATGCCCCGGGTATTACGTTGAAATTTTCGCGCGATGAGCCATTTACACTCGAAAGCCTAGCGATTTTTAACGGTCGATCTGCATGCAACCGGGTGGGAGGGGGGAGGGGGGAGGTGGCTCGGTGCATACGCGCGCGGAGAATACTATAGAGTCGGATACGCGCGTGAGAACTGTAAATTAACCGTGGCGCGTCGAGCGGGACTTTATAATCCGGAAATTAAAGGTGTATTATATCCGGCGGTGGAGGGAGCGAAAAGAGAGCCGGGAGATGGATAGATAGAGAGGACGAGAAGCGGAGAGGGAGAGAGAGAGGGAGAGAGAGAGGGAGAGAGAGAGGGAGAGAGAGAGGGAGAAGGGATAGAGGAAGGAGAGAGAGACTAGACGTGACGAAAGGCGCAGACGTTCTTAGGGAAAAGGAGATGTGCTCGAAGGAGAAGCGAAACCGGAGGAGGTTGCAGAGGAGGAAGACCGATATACGGGAAATAGAAGAAGAGGGGCCGAAGTGCTAACTTTTCTTATAAGATCTAAAGTTTCCGCGTGCTAAGATCCCTCTCTTTCTTTCTCTCCCCGCCCGCCTCTCTCTCTCTCTCTTTCTCTCTCTCTCTCTCTTCCTCTTTCCCTCGATTCTCCTATCCTTCCTCTTCCGTCTCCGTCTTCGATCCATCCACCTTTTTTCCCTATTCATCTGCAACTCGCGGCGTTCAATCCGCGGAAGCGTCTACAGCAACGGACAAAAGATTAAGACGGGAAGAAAGAGGTCGGTAAAATGCACTGTAATTGCAAATCTTCTCCAAAACGACGCCTACGAAACTCGGACGCCTCGAAAGCCAATCGGTGCAAAGCTCGCTTTACTTTGACAATTAGTCGCGCAGAGCAAACGCACCTTTTCTTTTTCTCTTCCTTTTCCCCTTTAATTCGTTGTTCAAAGTCGCATCAACCGTTGATCGCGTTTAGCGGCGGCTGTGATCGCGTAGTTAAACAATTTAGAGATTGTTATTGAGTCTCGTATATGCTTCGGGGTTGGTTTCGAGTTGCACCGTTGTCTCATTGACGAGTATTTATGAGGATAATCTGAGTAGAGGATAATATGGTTCGCAGTCAGCGTGGTTTGGCAGAAGTCGCATGATCTTCTCTGTTGATATAGGCACTGGCGCGTGAGTTTTGCGAGTCCTATGTTGATTCTGGATAATGCTACTTGACCTGACTGTAACCGTAACTGTAACATAACCTATGCGTAACTATAACTATAATAATAAAAATAATAATAATAATAATAATAATAAAATAATGTCTTGAGTTAGTAGCAATCGAGGTTTGACTAAAGCTTTCCACACTTTCTTCCAGTTTACCATTTCCTTAACTGCTTCGATGGCTTTTTCATTCTTATCTATGTTAACACTAGATTGCCTAAGCAAGTCATTTCGACTGCTTTTCAATTTCAATTAGAAAAATAATTATGTAAATAATGACACAGCTTCTCATAATTTTGTGACTTTTTCTACAACATATAAATGCGTTTATTAATCATTGTTGTTGCCCCCCTTCCTCCCTCCTTCATTTCCGGTATATATATGTCTGTTATACCTATATTGCCGAGAAGCAATAGTGTTAATACAGAAAGGAATAAACGTATTTCTATCATGAGATTTGTCAATCGATTGATCGACACAGAATTCTTTTCACAAATAAACGGAAAAGATGCAACGCTGGCAACGATCACGGATTGACCATGTAAAATTGTTATTTCCGAAGGAAGACGGTTCGATATGGTCAATTTCAGAAATCGCAAATTGAGGCTGGAAGATCGTGGTTCAAGATAGATTTACTTAGGTTCGCGATAAAATTCGAAGTCGCGTCGGAAAATTCGAAATTACGTTTGGAAATCGACAGATTCCAATTCATATCTACGGAGGAAGCGATCGCATTTTAATGGACTACTTCGATTCCATTTTAGAATGCGTTCCGATTGGGAATTTTTGAACTTCTGCGGTCGCGAATTAAAGCCGGAGGATCGAGCCCTATAACAGATGCATTTTGGTTCTTAGATAAACGAATTATCCCATTGAAAATCGTTATCAACCAGACGCTGAAACTGAAAAACGTGACGCAATCATGAACCGCGCCGTCGAACGAATTCGCTATCCTACTCGAAATAAAGCTGGAGAATCGTATTTTATAACTGATTCGTTTAACGTTCTAAGACAATCCGACGTTACACCGCGACAACTGTGACAAGACAGCCGAGAATATCGCGGATCATAATTCCCGGAAACAGGTGTAGCCTCGAATGAAATTGTCACCGCTTTCCGGTCGGTATTTTCGAACGCTCGACGTCGCGAACGGAAGCCAGAAGTTTGTTCTTTGCGACGGGTTCGTTTGGTTCGGGTAGAAAAATGCGAGGATGTATAAAAAATTTAGTGGGGACCGGTCCGAGGGTCGCAGAGAACATTGTCCGACGTATAGAATCGCTTGGAAATAATTCTTTGGCGCTGTCTCGTGGAGATAAATTTCGCGGCCCTACGTTTCAGATTAATTGAGCGAAACGAACGAAATAAACAACTAGCAGTTCCGCGATACGTGTATAACCGGAATGAAAATTCATTGTCTGAAACTTACGAGCGCTACTCTGTACAGCGGGCCGGTGAGTCGCCAGCCGCGGAAATATTAGAGCTGTAAAACGTCGTTATTAGTTTACACTTTGAACTCGGGCTGAATAACTTTCGGCCACCTTCCGCGATGTTCCAAAGGCGGAGCGCGCCGGTTACCGGAACTCGCCCTTCGGTTTCGAGCAGCGCGCGATCTGCGGAGACCTCTCGTCGATCCGACGGTCGTGTTTGTTGACACGTTATAAATAGACCGCGGATCCTCTATCCGGTACGCGTGTTTTCTGTATCGTCTACCGGCAGCCGAAACTCCACAACTTTCCGCTTGACATAATTTACATTGGATAGTGGACATTGCAGGGCATTGATTATTGGATATTAAACCTTAGATACCGAACATTGGATACTGAATATTAGATACTCGTCGTGACATATCGATCCTTGGATATCACGTATTAGACATTTACCTTATCATGTCAATTATCGGCCATTATACGTCCGCGATTGTATATCAAACGTTGCGCATCGACCACTGGATATCCAACACTAAATATTAACCAGTGGATATTAAACATTGTACACGAACTATTGTATATCCAGCATCGAATATCAACCAATTAATACTAAACTTTGAATACGCGTCGTTCGGGGTATCGATCGTTAAATATTGAAAAATTGCGCATTGGTCATTGAATGTCGAGCAACGGTGTATCGAGCACTGAATATTGACCGCGCGGACCATTCTGTAAAAATAGCTGCACCACCGACTCTGCCGTCGCATTCTCTCGAACGAATCACGCCTAACCGAGACACAGTCCCTGGGGAGCTCCGGCAGCTAGGTGTTAAAAGTGTGTACGGGAGGCGTTGCGAACGAGGTCGGATCGAAAGGATGCTGGAAAGTGGAAGGACGGTCTGGGGAAGGAAGGAAGGAAGGAAGGAAGGATTATTGCAAAAGTATTTCGGATATCGGTGGGAGCACGTAAGCCCCCGAGGGTCTTCCCCGAGGAGTGTCGGCTACACTCGAGAGCAAGGTGTAATCGCGGCGCTGGCTTGCGAACCTGGCGAAATGGGTAGCTGCGAAATGGGGATGGCCCGAGAGAGAGAGAGAGAGGGGAGAGGGAGAGGGAGGGTGGGAGTGACGGAGCGAGAGAGGGAGAGGGAGGAGACAGAAGGCCACGGGAGCCAGAACAGAGAAAGGAGGGGGAAAAGTGATTTCGACCATAACAGCTGCTCCTCTTAGAAGCGACAGCCAGCTTTGAATGTGGTCGGGGAGTTTCAGCGGGATTCACGAGACTCGCCTAGAGTGATCCAAGGCGACTACGATGGTAGGGTTAAGTAAATGTGTGCTCTTCGGCTGGAGGAGGTCTAAGATTACCGCGAAAAGGTCCAGAGGCTACGGCGCGGGGCCCGGTGCCCGGTGCCCGGGGCCCGCCGCTGGATGCCCTGCTCCCCCCCCCCCCCCCCACAGGGTGCCGTGGCGTTGTTACAGTTACAGGAGAAACTTCGACACAGTTCCAAACTGCGCCCGCGATCGAGACGTCATTGTGTTTCCGCCGAGAAATTCGCGATAGTTAGAACTGTCGGTCTATTTTCGAGATATCCGCAGACCGTCTCCCTCTCCCTCTCCCGCTCTCTCTCTCTCTCTCTCTCTGTTTCTCTGTTTCTCTTCCTCTCGGATCTGTTCGATGGCTTCGTAAATAAATGACATACTTTGGGCAAACCTGCTTTGTTGCGTGGATCCGTGGCTTCGTGTTCACCGATTCTGTTCGCGTGCATCGTTGACGGAACTAGTGATCGACGTCACAGATTTTTCTGAAATTGATCGTAAAAGATAGTGCGACATCAATCTATTAAAATTTCCCATTGAAACTATTTCGAAATTCATTGCATCTCCGATTCGTGATAAAGATTCATTATATTAGATTGGGGAAAGAGAAATCCATTATTTTTTCGATAGACAGCTGTAGCGATCGATATCTGTTAAAGTATCGATCAAACAATTTCAGATTTATGCTCGTTGGAAAGGTGACATTTCGCAATACAAAAATTTTTTTTTGAATTTAGTATCGAGAGGAGATTGTGAAAGTCGATTGCAAGAGTTTTTCCCTAATAGGGGCCAAGACTTCTACGAGAGAGGCATTGTGAAGGTACCTTTAAAATGGAAACATATTATAGAACAAAACGGTGCACCTAAATCGGACAATCGGAAACATGTTAAATAAAGTCTTGAAGTTCATTTCAAAATAATGTATTTCTTTCTTCCTAACCTAATATATTCATTATATAAAATTCATTGTGTTGTATTAAAAATTTATTGTAATGGGTGCTAATCTTATTTAAAATTCTGCGATGAAAATAAGGGTAATTCAATTCTTGAATTTTTATCAATAACAATTACCCTTTGCTGTCATAAACGCGCGAAATACTAATCATCGTCGAACTCCAGAGATCCACGAGTTTTTCGTAGTTCGGTGCACCGATGGTGTCGGGATGGCAGGTCAACACGGTTTATAAACCATTACCTTTGGGAGATGTTCAACCACTCGATGCGGTTAGGTTAAAGTTTGACTACGTTTATTAATTACTGTACAACCGGCACGCGTAGTTGGACACTGGTTGCTTTCGTGTCTTTCGGCAGAATCGACGTGCCAGTTTCGAATTATAAGAGGTCTCGCGCAAACTCTGCACTCAAATTTAATCTCGCGGTTCCCCATTAGATACTGCTGAGCTCCGTGGAAATTATTGTTTAATTTCCCCGATCTATTGTCAGATATTAGTTTGTCTGGTCAACGGTATTAGCTTATTATTAGACATTGGATTTCTAGATATCGTTACGTCTAATAATCCATACACAATATACCGTATCTAATATTTCATATTTAATGGCTTCTGTTCAACTTTTGGTATTGAACTTTCAATGTACAATATCCATTAGTCAATATTCAATGTACAATATCCGGTAGTGAATATTCAACGTTCAAAATTAAATGTCCACTATTCCCCGTACATTGTCCAACGGTCGATATCCGAGGTTTAATATCGAATGTTGAAAATTCAATGCCCAATATTCAACGTTCGTTACTTAACGATCAATGTTATATAGGGAATTGAAACGGCGAGTTTTCACGGGAAAATAAAATTGTTCGCACAAAGGGAAAGAAACAGAGGAAGTTCTACAAAAACGCATTCATTTCATCCATCATTCTATCGGAGAAAAATCGTGCCGGTTGTTTTTTAATTTCCAGAGAGCACGTACACCTGTTAGGCGAACACCGTTGACTGGTCCCGACGACAATGGCGGGGGACCAGAAAACGAGAACAGCAAGCGCGCCGGCACGAAGATCTGGTAAGTGGATTCAAAATTAATAGAATACCGTTGCGATACAAGGTTCCCTATCGGAGAACTGATTTCGGTCGCCGGAAGAGCCCTATTCGCGGCGCGTCTCCTTCCTGTACTCGAACCGTCCGCATTCTGAGACGTTTGTTGGAAATTGTAGTCGGTATCGCGGATAAATGTGTCCGTATTTCGGCTTGGGTTAACGATAGCCGAACGCTCTGCCAAGTCCTGGACACTCGGAGAGAGAGAGAGAGAGAGAGAGTACTCCTCGACTATTCGCTGTTGCGTTCACGAAGGAAAATTCAGAATAGCTGTTTCGAATTGCTGATTTACCGGATGAATATACAGCAAAAACATTGGCACGCGATTCCTATCGGGCGACTTCGAGAATTTTCGGGTACCTCGCGACTCTTGGAACGACGTTCTGGTCAAGCGATAGCTTGGAGCCAGTCGCTCGTGTGTTTCCGTATATTTATTCTATAATACACTTATTCCTACGCGTCCTCTGAAACGGAGAGAGAAAGAGAGCCAAACAACGAGAAATATATGGTCTAGTTTCCCGGTTCCCGCGAAGAAGAACTGCGCCGATCAGAAGAATCCGTTTCCGTAAGAAAAACAGAAAGGAGGCACGCATTTTAACGGAGCGCGTCGAATTCGCGACGCGATCATACAGAAATAAAAGACGATAATGCTGCCGAAGTGTCTTTTGCGCGAAGGAACTGGGTCGACTTCTGCCGCGGGAACGTACGAGGCTTAGATAAATCCATTTTATAGCGCAAACGGGAAGAAACGAAGGATGCGCGGCGGTATCCGAAACGGAAAAACGAGCGGAGTTTAACTAAGGCGGGGTACGATGTTCGAATAAATCCATTTCGCATCGTAAACGAACTAAAAGCGAACGTACCGAGCTACTCGAAAGAAGAAAATAACGAAACCGTGACCGAAAGCGCCGCTGCGAAACGAAGGGTCCCGAAGTTAAAAATCGCCGAATATTTTTCGCCGCCGCGCGCGAAATAAATTGCAAATAATGAAATATCCATCGGCGCGAAAGAAAGAATTTTTCCCCCCACGCGGCGAGAGAGACGGGCGATCGAAGACGGGAGGGGAGAGAGAGGCGCGCCGGGAAGCGCGGAACTAACGCCAGGACCAAATAAAAGAAGTCACCGAGTCACGTCGCCGAGGAGCGGGAAACGTCGAAGCATATGAAAACGCTCGGATGTTCGAGATGGTTTTCAGAGAAATTTGTTTTTTATCGGGGGTGGAGGAGGAGCCGGTCGCGGGCTCTCGCAAGAAAACAAAGAGGAAATGGGACGGAGTACTAAGGACGATAGTCTTACAGCGCGCTCGTAAAAGTCGTACTCGGGCCGGAAGCACTCTGCTACCCTCGACAGACATATCGCCTACATGCTCAAGTTTAATGGCGGTTACTTATTCACATGGCCGAAAGAGCGTTACTCGCGGGCTGCTAATAAATAATTAGCCGATGGGATGAACTCTCCCCGAGGCCTGGACACAACGAGCGTATTAATACGCGACAAACCGCGCGCTGCAAAAACCGTGCACTGGTCCACCGTTTGTCGCGGTGTTTGCACCGTTTGATCCCCGAGACGTTAAAAATACAAGGCGCGCGCGCGTCCCGCGTACGCCGGAAATCGTGTTTTTCTTTGTCGACGCAAATCGCCGAAAATTGCAGTTTCCAAATATTTTCTGGTTTCGTCGGCGATCGACGGAAATCGATGCCGGCGGAGAAAATTCCGCGGTAAAGTGAATATTTGGTCGTTCGATGTTGAGAATTGCACGCGAAACCGTTGACTATCGAGCAACGACTATTCGAGCATTGAATATTGATCGTTGAATAATCCAAATGAAATATTTAACATCGAACAATGAATATTCGCGTTGAACGTTTACATTGAGAATTAAATACCGAACGTCGGACATGCTTCGTTCCGCGTCGAACATACGACGCTGATCGTTTCACGTCAAATTGTTCGCTCGCAGGTTAGAAATATTGCTTACGGAATAAAAAAAACCATGGAGAATAAACCATTGGATATTAAGCATTGAACACATCGTCTATCGGCCACTGAATATTAAAAACTTGTATAGTGGCCACTAAATATTGAACACTGAATTTCGACCGTGGAATATTGGAAACGATCGAATGTCGAACCTTTTATTTTTCCGCGCGAACCGGTTTTTCGGCGGACCGGCAGAAACAACTTCGGTCGGAAAGGAAAATGGTTACGTTATTAGAAAACTTGGGGGTTGCGAAGGACCGTATACTCCGCGGGCGAAATAAGTGACGGGACCGTATACCGTACAGGGTGTATCGAAATCATTGTATCTCCGGGGAACGAGGGGTTCCCGAGGCCGTTCGGAGTGACTTTTTCCTCAGCAGAAAGTACAGTCAAAGTTGAAACAGTGTCGACGGCTTTGGGTCGTGTTCGAACCAATAATAATTAAATTAACCCCTTCCCGTACTTTAGCGAGTCAGACTCGCGATGAAGATTTTTGCCCAAACATGAATATCGCGAGTCGGACTCGCGAACAGATACTTGGGCCAAACATAAATATCGCGAGTCTGTGTCGCGAACACATACTTGGGCCAAACGTAAACATAACAAGCCGAGCTCGCGGACTGATTTTTTGCCCGTTACGCTCGTGACCGAATGTTAGTTCCTCTCAGTACCTCAGAACAGTTAGTCACGATTCTTGTCGTTGCTGTTACGAAGCAGTTCAATTATTAAAATTTAAGAAAACATTGCGGGCATCTACATTTCGGATCGCATTGCGACTGTTTACAAACATCAGTCTGGTCTGTTTAGCGCGCGTTGTTGCGGACCGCTCGGGCCCGAGTTTCGTCGAGCTAAATGGCACGGGAAGGGGTTAATCACTGATAATTCCGAGTTGTGAAGTACCCTCTTTTGCAGGCCTTGGAGAGACGTAGTCGCACTTCTAAATATTCGCGTTCTATGACCACTCAAAAATTCGAAACTACTCTTTTAAGACGTTTCGTAGCTGCGCAAAATTACTTGTTAATTTCCACACGTGACTGTCACCTGAAAAACCTCGCCTGATTCCTGACCCTCGACAACCTACTTAAGAATTTGAAAACTCACCTGCCATCGCATCCACGCGAAGATACAGGTTTCTACGTACATCTCTGAAAGAAAAGATGTTTCCGATGAAATATGCGTGCTTTGTACTCGAGTGGCACGACATTTGAGAATGTTTTTGCGGCGGGAGGGGTTTTTTTACTCGGCGAAAAGTTCTTTAAAGAAGGAATCCCGAGGTTTCGCCGAGAGGTAGGAAAGAATCGGGAAATTGATCAACGGCTGCTTTTTATTCGACAAGGGGAATCTTTTATGTCGGCAAAGGAATGTTTTCGTCGAGGTAAAACGCGTCCAGATGTGGTTCGGCGAGTGTTCTTTCTCTGTAATTCGCATCGCAGTTTCGAAAGAGAAAGGGGGGGGATCGATTCCTGCTCCGAGGATGAACCGACGGCCGCCGTTTTCCTACCACGATATATATACCTCCGGGAAGTAACTTCGCCGAATCTACGCTAACAAATTGCTACGCTCGATCGTATCGCTGTGTTTCGTCTAACTACAAGCAGGAAAACGTTGCGACGTGTAAGAAAACACGCCGATCTTTTCTTTTAATTCCTCCGCGACAAGGTAGATCGAATCCGGCGCTTTTCCACAGAACTTGCTCTTGCATACGCTCTTGTCTAACACTTTGCAAACAATTATCGAGCCACGAGTGCACTAAACTGTGCAACTAGCGATTCAGTGGTAACCCGATCGTTTGCTTTTGCATTCGTCAATTGTAAATCGTTTTAGAGTTTTCAAGTTCCATTTTGTTTCTTGGTGGGATGTGATCTGTTCTATCGCTACAATATTTTTATAGAATGTCAGAGTTTGTTTAGATTTCATTTGGCAATTTTTCATTGAGCTATATCCAGAACGTAATGTTCAATATCTAATATTCAATATCCAATATTCAATATCGGTGGCTCAATATTCTAATCGATGGCCAATTATCGCTGTTCACTTTCAACATCCGCTACTAAATATTCAATATCCAAAATTAAATATACCGTATTCAGAGCACACTATTCAAGATTTAATATTAACGTACAAAATCTATCATAGAATATTCAATATTCACGGCTTTCTGGTCAACATTGTACAGCTAATATTCCTTGGCCGATATCCACCGTTTAATCTGCGGTAATCAATTGGCTGAAATAGAAAGATCGGGTTCGCCGTGAGATTGCGACTCGCTGAACACTTTGTCCGGCACGGTAATTGAAAATATTCAAAGATCGAACGGCCGGGGCGAACGAGGATTGCTAAGGTTAGCAAAGTTGCAGCAGAATGTTGATTGCGCCGAGGCGTCGGGCCGGAGCGCGAGCGCTCGGGCGCGGATACGTCAGGAAAGTTGAGTAATAGAGGAACGATTCACCTTTCTACTCGTCTGCTACACGTATTTCGGAGCTATTAGAGTTCGACTGCAGGAGAATCGATACTCGCTGCATTCCGCAGCGAATTCCAAAAGCAGCCGAACCCTTCGCAGAGAGGGTGTTGCGCCGTTTAAGACTCGTGTTCCTGCAGGGATCGGAATAGATAGAGAGAGAGAGAGAGAGGGAGGGGAGAGAGAGAGAGAGAGAGAGGGAGGGAGGGAGCTGTCCTCGGATGTTCCGTCGGTTCCCAGCCGTCTGTGTCGCGAGACGATAATCCGTAATTAGGAGCGGTAAGAAGAGAACCTCCGATCGTGTTGATTCGAAACATTCTCGCGTACGGCGCGCCGAGAATTCTCGCCGCAGCGCGCTGCGCCCGGATGCGATGCGATGCGCTGCACGCGTCGCGAATTAATTCCGTTCGGTCCGGCCCTCTGTGCGAACAATTTGCTGCTTCAGTGTAACATTCCATCGCCTCCCTACGGGGATCCATGGATCCGCGATACCCGACGATTGTTTTGGGACAGTCTTTAATCGCGGCAAGCGTTAATTAAAGGCCGAACGCGATACACGCTCACTCAAAAATTGCTCATCTTCGAGCTCCTGTAACGCCGCAAGAAAAAATCGTTGGGTCTATTTTAGCTGATTTTCAAGTTCGAAGTTTCTGAAAAGCGACTAATGCATCTACGATATTGGAAAAAATATTTGGAATAGTTAATATCGGCACTGAATTTTGACTCGCAAATGATCTCTGAACCGCTATAGTTTCGTGAAGAAAAATCGTAGGTGGGTCTACCTTAGCTTGTTTTGGAGCTTGAAGCTTCAATGATCTGATGTACAATACTTGTCGATACTTATCACTACTACAATATTAGTCAATTGTTTCCGGATGAACAGATCCGAATACGCGGTAATTAAAAACAACCGGAAACTTCGCCTCGGAAATTGTTAATTTTGGAACCGCTCTAACTTCGCGGAAGCAAGTGGTAGAGAAGTCTACCTTGCCTAATTTCGAAGCCCGGAACCTGTTCTCTCAAGCTGCAAAACTTTTCCGGAAGATCGTATCTTGGTGAAGAAAGTCCTTCGTAGGACAAACACGAGAAGATTCAACTCCTCTCCCCTAAATTCAACAAAACATACAACGATTATATAATTTTTTAGCGAACTCGGATGTAGATCATATTTCAGCAGAAAGTATCCTCTTTACAACGAGTTAGTCAAAATCAGGATACGATTCTTTCTCTCCGTTCTATCGAACATTTAACGAACTCTCTGTTATCGGAATCATTGCGACGATCGAAGCTGTCACGCGAGAACACGGTCTCGCGACTTCGCGTGCGCAACGATACGCGACTTTCGAGGAAGAACCGAGTCGAGCGGTTCGAAAGTAGATGCTTCGAGCTCCCGAACGAGCGAACGCAGATTTCCCGAGGATCTTTTCCCGCGGAATTACCGAGGTCCGAAGATCGCGGATCCCGGTGCCGCTGGAATTTTGTATTCCGCGTCCAGCGCGTTGCAACATTCTCGACGAGCCCTGCTACTTTCTAATTGGGAAACTTTGCCCATCGACTCTGACTTTTTTCGAAAGTTCCCGTCCGGCTGTTTTGCGACGTTAGCGGGACTTCGGCCGGAAGCGAGGAGCCGAACGACGCTCGAAAAAAGAATAGGGAACGTTTGCGTAGGAATCTTGTTTGCCTGTCTAATGTACGCGTGCGAACGAATCGCGCGAATACCGTGTCGCTC
>NC_135778.1:34343834-34347381 GCF_028453695.1 Augochlora pura | reverse complement strand
CCGTGGCGACCGCACAGGCGCGAACCTTGACCAGGGGATTATTAGTATAAACGCGAGCCACGTTTCCCGGATCCGGCGACGCATTTTTCTCCGTTTCCTCCCGCGGCAATTAATTTCTGCGGGAACTAAACCTGGCATAAAACACAATCAGCGTCCGACCAGGTCACGGGACTCGATTCTCAGCGTCGCGTTAACATAAACGACGACGAAGCAAACGCGATAAGCCGTCGTTTAAAGCGCAGAAATTCCCGGGTTCCGAAGATTGTATTTTAAAAGGGAGGGGGGGGGGGAGCGGGGGGCTGGTTTTTTTTCTTCGTTCTAATCGGGAGCGAAGCGCGTTTAAGAGGGAGCGAGAAGCGCGCGCGGCATTAGCATGCAATTCGGAGATGTTAATTAAACGCAATCGGCTCCTTTGCGCAGTTGTTAAAAAGACATCGGGCCGGGAGACAAATTGAACTGAAATAACGTTTCCCGGGCGGAAAGAAGCGGCGGGACCCCGCGCCCGTTTTACCTTTTCCGCATCTGTAATGAATTCTTTCCTCCCGTAATTACACTTGTCTTTCGAACAAATAGGAGAATGCTTTCTTATTTTTCACCGTTGCCTCTAGCGTCGCGGCGATGCGCGCCAACCAGCCCCCTCTCTCTCTCTCTCTCTCTCCCCCTCTCTCTCTCTTTTGTCTTCGCCGGCTTGCATTCGCTTAACCCTGGGCCGCCCGTAATTTTTCCAAATGTCTTCGCTCTTGATTCCAACAAGGAGCACCGTCTCGGCCGTTTACAATCCGCGGAAGAAAAGGCGCGCTTTATCCGCTCGGAACGATGTTCCCCTCCGGAAGCAGCGTTACCAGGTGGCTCGATTTTATTGCGGATTTTGAGATATTGGGTTGGCAATTAACCCTCTTAGTACCGGCCAAAGGAGTCTGTATCCGAGCGAAATGTTTAAAAGGCGTTTGACGAAGTTTGATAAAGTTTCGGTAAGAATTTTGATAAGCTTAATGAATAACAAATTCAAGAAGGGAGAAGAAGAATGAAATGAAATTGTTGTTCAATGGAAATATTAAGAAAACTATCTTTTCAATAATAGCCAACGACGATATATCGTTGTTCGGTACCAAGAGGGTTAAGCGATTGCGGATTTTGTTAATAGATGGTCTTAGCACGTTCTTTGGTTTTATCGAACGTGTTCGAAGTAATTAAGTTACATTGTTTTCTTTCTCTTTGGACTTCCATCTTCAATTTAGTAAGAATTTAGTAAGAAATTTAGTAAGAAATTTAGTAAAAATTTAGTAAGAAATTCCTGTGCAACATGGGTCTATTTTTGATCAGAAATCCTGTGTCTCGAAGAGTTAATAAAAACTGATTCGCAGCCTCGTTCATCGAATCGTGCACGAAATGTTCATTACGAGTCTGACTCGTTGATATAGCGCAAGGGGGTTAACACGTTCACTGTCGACAATCGACCACTAAGATATTCAGTTTATTACAATATAAAGTTAAAACAATTTTTAATTAATTAAAGCAAAGCTAGAAAGTTAATATTGATCATAAGGGGTGGTATTAAAACTCGTTCGCATTCGAAACATTCAATTCAAATTCAATTTATTCAAATATATTAGAATGAAAATGAATGTTCAAGATTGGTGAAAAATTAGTGTCACCTTTTAACAAAATTAGTGTTAACCTTTTAGGTACTACGCGCCACTATAGTGGCTTTCGCGAATGGCTCGTGCTTTACTCAATTGTTTCATTATTTATTAAAGCAAACAATTAAAGTGAAAGTGTCTATATACAATACATTAAGAAAAGAATATATATTATTAATACTATATGTATATAGATATACAAAAAAAAGTATATATTAAGAGAAAATGTTAATTTAATTACGAAAAACTTTATTTGCGCAAAATCCTGCCGTACCTAAAAGGTTAATATTGATCATAAGGGGTGGCATTAGAACTCTTTCGCATTCGAAACATTCAATTCAATTTATTCAAATATATTACAATAAAAATGAATTTTCAAGATTGGTGAGAAATTAGTGTCACCCACGTTTGGGTGACGCGGCGCTCAACGTGTTAAAGGGGTTCGCAGCGACGCGACAGGGAATTATCCCGTCGGTGGCCGGTAGATTATTTTCCGGCCGGTGCGGAAATCGGCCGACGAGCCGACGGTCGAGGGGCTCCGAAGTAGAGCGGAGATAGAAGAAGAAGAGGGGACCGGAGCAGCAGACATCGGTGTGTCGGTTGTAAATTCGGTGGGAGGGACCGACAGGCAAGAAACTCCGCGGGGCCGGCCGGAGAACCGTGGCCGATAGCTGATACCGAAACTGGATGAACGAAAACGAAATCTGCTCGTAATGGTGAACTGGTTATCGGCGCGATGCGGCGCGCGGGAGACGGCGAACGCGAGTTTAGTCGTTCCGCGGCCCCGTATATATATACCCGCCGTGGAATATTCACCGCGGAGGACGACGAATGGCTCTCTCTCTCTCTCTCTCTCTCTCTCTCTCTCTCTCTCTCTCTCTCTCTGCCGGCTGTGAAACCCGTATTACGCCTGCGAAACTTTTTTACGGTATCACGGTATCGGGGATGTGGAGCTACATATATTAGAGCCCGGATCGAATATTCCCACGGACGCATAGAAAATCACTGGGGGTTCTCACTGCCGGAGACCCTAATGCGATTACATCGAATATTACAACCGGCGTGAACGGCTCACGGGCCGGCGGCCGCACAATAAAAATAAATTCGACGCGGAATCGCTTTCACTGGGACGCGTCCGGATAACGATCCGCCGATTCGGTGCGTGAAACGCCGCGACGCTCCATCAACGCGTTCGAGAGGGTCGGACGTTTTTATCAGCGAGCCGAGCGGAATTTCGCTCGCGCTCCATGGGACACCGTAGCGTTTAGCGCGCGCGACTCCTTCAATTATTTTTTGACGCGAGCCGCGAGGATTTCAACGCGTCGAACTTGCTCCCAGTTTCTGCCGCGGAAAACGGAAAGAAAAAATCGTGGAGCAATTTTTGAGCGGCCGTTGCAAAGAGGACGCTTCGCTCTATAAACTAGTGCTGGTTGCAACTGTGAGAAAAATATTTCAATGTTTTTAGAGACGTTTCAATCTGCGCGATTTCCGAGGAGGATTCAGGACACCGTGAATCAGGACGCTGCATCGTTTATCGTGACGCATCATCGTGGAAAAATATCGCAGGTTAACACGTTGAATGCCACGGGGGTCACCGGTGACCGGCACTGAACTTGGAAGTGACGCCATGGGGGTCACCGGTGACCGGCATTGAACTTGGCAGTGGCGCCATGGGGGCCACCGGTGACCGACATTGAACTTGGCAGTGACCCCATGGGGGCCACCGGTGACCGGCATTGAACTTGGCAGTGACGCCATGGGGGCCATCGGTGACCGGCACTGAACTTGGCAGTGACGCCACGGGGGCCACCGGTGACCGGCACTGAACTTGGCAGTGACGCCATGGGGGCCACCGGTGACCGGCACTGAACTTGGCAGTGACGCCATGGGGGCCACCGGTGACCGGC
>NC_135778.1:34339368-34343734 GCF_028453695.1 Augochlora pura | reverse complement strand
GGGGGCCACCGGTGACCGGCATTGAACTTGGCAGTGACGCCATGGGGGCCACCGGTGACCGGCACTGAACTTGGCAGTGCCGCCATGGGGGCCACCGGTGACCGGCACTGAACTTGGCAGTGACGCCATGGGGGCCACCGGTGACCGGCACTGAACTTGGCAGGGACGCCATGGGGGCCACCGGTGACCGGCGCGCTCATATTGATGAAAATATATATAATTTAAACAAATGACATTACTTATAATTTTTTTATTATTATCATCGTTGATGTAGTGGTGTGAGGAAATGAATGCCTTATAAAACATCTGAAAATAGTTTTATTTATACATGAAATATAGTTTTATTATGTGACATTATATGTATCGCATAATAGAAAATTCATCGTGGCGCCACGGACAATTCCTGTAAAATGGGCGTGGCATTCGACGTGTTAAAATAACCGATGCACCGCGAAAGTGGAGACATCGGGCTTCAAAACTAGTCCAAGTTCATTGTCGCACGATTTTTCCGGAGGAAATCGCAGCAGTTCAACTGTCAGCCATTTTCCAGAATCGGAAATGTGTATTTAATAAAATATACGCGCCGTTAATAAATTCTCAACCAAGTTAATTCGCTTCAAAATTTTATGGAACTATGCTCGCATTGTACTTCAAAGTACGCTTTTCGATGGTACGTAGTTGCATTTAGCCTAACTCGCGGCTCGCGTTGAAGCAGAACGAAGAAAAGTCCACACGGCAAACTGGCGTGTATGATTTCGTTGCGTGGATCGAGCACCGCGTTGCAACGGATCTTCGTCGATTACTTTGTTGGCACTGGCTCGTCCAGTGGGGTGGGGGGTCCGCCCCGCCCCTCCGCTGGAAAATGTTTAACATGCTCGTTAATAAAAGAGCGGCTCGCTACGAGCAGATTTGTCCGCGGCGGTCTGTATTTAACTCGTTACTGTTTCCACTGCGCCATTCGGCATTTTTCTCCCCGAAACGTATCAGTTCGGGGGGGTCTCGCAACTTGAATCCGTGCCAGGCCGCAGATTTAGAGGATTTCTGGTCACCCACTTTTGTATCGGGCAATGACGTGTAGCCCTTCTATTGTGAGGCCGGGTGTCCCGCGCGCGCACGAGAGAGAGAGAGAGAGAGAGAGAGAGAGAGGGAGAGGACCTCTCCGCGAAGAAAACCGCCGTTCGGGCCTCGGGACAGATTTTTCACGGAATTATATCCTGTTTCAATTTCCGTAAAACGAATCGCGCCGCTCACGGAAATAGCGCGGATCTATATTTTTGCGCCGAGCCCGGGCCGCTCCGGCCCCTGTCAGAACCCCGGGGAACGCTCGAATTAGTCCGCCCAGAAATCCGCGCGAACTTCGGGGCCGGAAGACACCGTGATCTCTTGCGCGACAGTTTTTCCCCCTCCCCTCTCCTTCCCGCCGGGGAGGAAATCAAAACGCGAAAATTAGTCGGCCGATCGCCGAGTCTCGGACGCTTTCCCCCGTAGACGGGGGAGAAATGGAATTTCGATTTTTCGGGGCGACCGAACTTTTCGCCGTACGTTCCCGTAACGTCTGCAAGGTGAAGGACATCATTTTTAACCACTTAGCTGCGTCGATGTATTAGAAGCACAAATTAGTTCGGTCCGTTTTCAAAAAATAGCTCTAACTGTTATGACTGTTTCATTTTCACTGTTTTCCGGCATTTGTCCTCCTTTAGCGGCTTTCTAAAATTTTGAAAAAAGTGTACCTTATTTTGGATATCATGCCACATGTTATAGAATTTTTTCAGATTTTTCCGTTGCAAGCTGTGGTTATCAAAAATGAAAAACCAAACAAAAAAATCGGAAGATTGAAGATTTTTTGAAAACTAGAATATCAACTATTTTTATATTAATTCTCTGATAATTTTTCAGATTTTTTGCTGACCTGCAAAATTGTCTAAAAAATATGAAAACTGATTGTGTCAACGTTTTTTGCTGCCAGAAAGAAGCTACGGCTTCTACTGATCAAGTAATTTTAAACGTTACTGTATCGAAACAAACAATTTGTTAATCTAAAATTTTTAGTACGTTGCGTTAGTTTTTTCATTTTACGCACATTGTGTTATTTAGTTCTTAGTGCCATTAGGTATAGCACCAACTGTGCTACAACTACAAAGCTTCCGTTGTCCTTCCTGCAACAGTCTTTTCGCGAAAGCGGTCGCATCGCGAGCTCCTCATTGTTACGGAGAAGTATTTAAAAATTAAACGACGGACATCGAAAGCGGGGGTTCCGAGCCTCGAATTAATTATACAACAATCGATACCGAAATCACGTAATCTCGCGGTCCAAGGTCGTAGGCGGCTCCCCACCCTCCCGCCGTTGTATTATTAAGCCGCGTAAAGAGCTGTAATGAGCGCGGGCAGCGTGGAAGTTTATTACCGTGCGTGCGCCGGAAACACGAAGTTTATGGCGCGCGCCGTCTTCTTTAATCTTAACATATTATTTTTCAGTCCCTCTGTGTGCGCCCGGCGAGAAAAATAAAAGATATTAATTTCAGGCATTTACCGTTACAACGTAAGGGGAGAAGCAAGGCGCTGTGAAAGAAGGAGCGCGAAACAGAGAAAGAGGAGGGGTGGGGGTGGGTTGGGACGCGAGAGGGAGGGAGAACACGCGCTGCCTGGATTAATAAGGTTTTCATTCACAACATTATTCGCCTTTGACCGCAACGGGTCTGGAACACGGACCGTGAA
This sequence comes from Augochlora pura, assembly GCF_028453695.1. NCBI lineage: Eukaryota > Metazoa > Arthropoda > Insecta > Hymenoptera > Halictidae > Augochlora > Augochlora pura. The sequence continues at coordinate 34,341,019 of NC_135778.1, read as the reverse complement.
ATAACAGAGCGGCCAGAGCCCTCCTGTACCACTGTCATGCTAACTCCGCGCGAGCTAACTTTATGCGAACGTTGCCGCTTTCCCCGCGACAATCCACAATTTTCTTCGCCTTCCGCCGGAAACTATCGACCATGCTCTTTCGGCGGCTACGCCGGCAAGACGCTCGACGGAAATTATTTATAAACTAAAGCGCGCGGGTTTTCTACGCTTCATAGCGCGTTCCACAGGGTGGTTCACGCGATTGTTACGAGTCGTAACTCCGTTATCATTGCATTTATGAAAAAATGGTTATTGCTAGATCGACACAATGTCAACTCAAACAATTTATGACTGTGTTGCATGTTCACTCTATTGTTTTCATTTCTTACTACTGTAAGAAAGTAGTAAGGTTTTAGAACTTCTCTTTTAGGTTTCTTTTTTAGGTTAGGATGTCTTCTTTAATAAAGACATTTTTTGAAAATATCTCAAGATCTAATAATTTTTTTGCCACGGTACCCTAATCATTTTTTATGTAGAATGAACAGAAGAATCGATCTGTGTAAAAAGAAATATGCATTTTTATTTAAATAAATTATTCAATTGTTAATTGCACATGCACTGATGCATGTAAAAAAAATTTAAAGGCCTACGGATGTAGTTCTCTTCGAATCATTTATCTTTCTACTTTGACATTTTTTCGTAAATGCAATAATAACGGAATTATGACTTGTAACAATCGCGTGAACCACCCTGTATACACGAGTCGAACTGTTTTAACCCTTTGCGCTCGAGTGGCGACTCTGAAGAACCGCTGAAACTTTTCTATTGTGTCCCAGGATAATTTTTGTACCAACGAAGTTCAGATTTAACAAATTATCTTAATATTAATTTATAATAATAATATCAATATTAATTTATAAATAATAAATACAGTTACTGTATATTTTATAAATTATGTTAAATTATATCTTTATTTATATCTATTAAAAATTATTTCAAACTTACAGATGAGAAATGCAAAGGGTTAAGAGAATTAGTAGCATATTTAATCGTGTGGAAATAAGAAGAACGCAATAAATATTTTTATATTAATCTCAATGTATTCCATTATTGATTAACAATAAGAATTATTTCAGATTTACAGATGAGACAACCTCGAGTGCAAAGTGTTAAGAAAATTAGTAGGATATTTAATCGGTACGCAACAATAAATATTTTCGACAGTCGACTAAACGATTTTCCGCTTCGATGGATGAATAAATTCAATAAACAATTACGTGTAAGTATGTACAAGGGACGAATCTTTGATCAGGCGGCTTTGTTCGTCCCAGTTGGATTGGATCGCGGTATCCGGGGGTGTAGCAGCGATTTTTGGCGATATCGGGGATCGAAAAATGAAAGCTCGAGTGCTCGACGCTTTCACGGGTCTGAATAGCGCCGATTCCCCCGAGTCTGATCGCCTGCGGGCTTCTGGAAGCTAATTAACAGGCCGATTCACCGGATCGGTCGCCCCCCCCGCCTCGTCGCGGGGGTGTCTCGCAAGGGCCACTGTTTATGCCGGGCATTGTTCCCGCGATCGGGCCACCGAGAACGTGTTAATTAATTCCCGGTCGAATGTTTCGTCTCGCGGACAATAACCCGATTTTTAACGCGTTAAATGCTGCTAAGTATG
>NC_135778.1:34308484-34339268 GCF_028453695.1 Augochlora pura | reverse complement strand
CGCGGTCTTCTCTTTTTTCAGGATCTTCGTAGAGCTTCCTCTCGCTGTCTCTCTCTCTATCTCTCTCTCTAACCGTGCGTTGCACGCGCACATGTCCGCGAAGTTACAATAGTTTTGTAGCATGGTCAACGGAACCGGTATTGGAAAATTGCAATTGATCAAATTGATGGCTTCTGTCATCCCCTCGCATAGTATACATTCCGATAGGGTTTACTATGTTTCACACGAATTTGGTTCTATATCGGACGGAAGAATGGTGTCACCGACACGTGACCAACGTGACAATCAATGGTATGGTCGCATTTATTAGAAACGAAGTCGCCTTCTATGGCACGCGATCTGCGCCACCACCCTCGTGGCACCGTTAAGCGCGCCGAGTATTCGTTCCGGCATCGTGTTTTCATGACAAAATGATCGAAACCTTGCAGCCTGCCGTAACAAAGAAAATGTATAAATCTGGTGGAAAGATAATTTTTTGTTAAACAACGAAAGAACTTGCGTTTCCGCGAAACATGACCCAGCCTCGGCTTTCGTCCGACTATGAAACCCACGGTTGATAATTTCCTCGATATTAACGAGACAATCTCTTCTATAATTCCTCTTGGTTCCGTCCCGTTTCCAGGCTACGGAGGAATCGGATTTCCCTTCGACGTTGAAGAAACAAACGGCCCTCGTATCTAGCAAACGACGTACGAATTCTTCATCGCGAGTTCGACTCGTTGTTCCGGTCCGGTGCATCGGGTTAATTTAGATTTCTTCGGCAGTGGTGGGTGGGAAGGGTTACGACGGGGTACGTGACTCCGGTGTCCATTCGAGGTCCGGTTCGAGCCCGGTAGAGAGATCGTCGCGCGAATTCCGCTCGGCTCGGCTCGCATCGCGAGCGGCGGGTCCGAGAGGTGGATTGGTAGCAGGTCCGCGCTGCGCCGCGGCTTAACGAGTTCAACGAGTTTTTCTCGGTCGACCGTTTAGTAATTGGGGATCCCGTGGCGCGCAGAATTTCCACCGATACGGTACTTTTATCGACAAATTAATCTGTATCGATTGGCCGACGCGCGGCGTCGCGCTGCCCTCGCGGCCGGACAAAGGAGCGGTGTTTTCTTTGCCCGCGCGGGGAGGGGGGACGCCGCCCTGTCCGACCCTTTCGCCCTTGTCAAGGTCCACCGCCGGCCCCACAGGTGTCTCCAAACACGGCCGCCGACCGCCGATCCGCTAAATCGCTATCTAGGCCGGATAAATCAATTGGAATCCTCGCCGAGGACAAACAGAAATTCCGGGGGCAGCTTTCCATCGATACGGTTTTCCGCGGGACGCGCGGCGATCAGACGATTTGCCCGACACCCTGCCGGCTATTTCTGTTATTTCCGAAACAATTGATTTGATTATTTATTTATTTGCTTAGGCGTTTGCAATGCGTAAGTTTAATTATTTATTGCACGGTACAAGGGCGGGAGAAAATAACAATCGAATACAGAAAACGAGGTTCGAGTATCTGTTGAAAATCAAATTAGGCTACTTAGATTAGGCTACGTTGGGAATTTTGATTTTTAATGTATAATATGGACACTGCTCTTGAATATTCGTACGCGTTCCCTTGCGACGGCTGATCATTATTTCGTTTCTGTAATTCATGATTCTGAGAAACGTTGCTCGATAGTAGTGCAATCTTAATTGCTTGCGAGAATATTAACTTCTATTAGGTACTTAAATTGTGATGAAATATAGTAAAGTATTTAATGATATTTAGCAGTATCTCTTGTTACCAGTCAGCTGAATTATTTGCTTTGATACGGAATTAAACGGTTTAGGAATATAGGGTTCCAATGAGAAGCTTAATTCCTGTTTAATACTGTTCTTGATTAATTAGCGTTTGAGGGCTTATGAAGTGGGTATTAATGGTCAAGAGTATATACATTGCTTACAATAACAATAATATATATGTAATATATAATAGTAATAATAATAAAATAATAATAATAAAATGATAATAATATTAATAATAATATATACAACCTTCAATAACAATAATATACACAATAACATGGATACTAACATCTACGAACATACGAAGCCAATATTTAAAAAATATCGGAAGTGGTCACAATATTTCAGGGTACGCAAAGTGAGTAATTTAGTTAGTGACAGGTTGGTTAGTGACAGCACATGTGCTCTGGTTTTGGTTTTTTTCTTCCAGGGAGTGTTAGTCTGTGGGAAGATTTAGTTCTACTATAATTGTGAGTCGCTATGTGGTTCGTCGACAGTGTATCCGGGACTCGAAGACGTGAGAAATGATTAAACGAAGCAAAAAAATATCATCGACAATTCGAAAAAGGAGGACGTTCAAAATGACTAAATTAATAGAAGAAGGAATTACAAACGCGTTGCGAAGCGTCGAAGGGGCAGAAAAATCGAAACGATGGTCGAAAGTAGACAGTCGTCAAAAATTGTTCAAGCTCGCACAAACATTCACAAACTGAACAATGTATGAACAATGCATTTCGCAACGATTGGAGACCATCAAATGGAAGAAGCTCGAAGGGAAGAGGAACGCCATCGACACACATACTGACGTAACACCTGAACTCGAAGGATAGTTAGACGAGTTACGTTGTCGGAACAAACGAAAATATATACGGAAGACATAGTGCGCGAAGTTGCAAATGAAGCAGCAAATAAAGAACCGTAGAGATTTCAAGGAGCCGTTGGACACGCAGGAGAAACATTCGTCCAATTAAAACGTGAGAAAATGAAGAGTAAGGATTACGTTCTAGTTAGAAACGAAGAGATTGCGACGGGAAATCTGTAAGTGAGGAACAATTTCTTTTGAGATATCAAAAAACCTATTTTGTCGCCTGATGACCACCAGGTTTATTTTTTATATCGTATAAAAAATCGTGGATAAATTTTATATATATATTCAAAAACATTAATGAGAGGGATAACTTCGCGTCAAAAATAATGCAAAATATCAAACAGAACGCGCAATGTCACAACCATTATTTAATATCAACAATAACACCGTATGTCCAAAATGATGAAAAAATATCCGATATCGTTCAAAATATCTAAAAAAATAATACACAAAATAAAGGAACAGTGCAAACTATATAATATATCGTGCGACGTCAGAAATAGGTCAAAGTGTCTAATATAAAATTCAACATCGAGAAGACGGAGATGCGTATAAAGAAATGCAAGATAACAATCATAATAGAAGCTATAAAAGGTAATGGAAAGTATAAAGAACCGTGGAAAATATAAAGAACGATGGAAAACGCGAAAAGGGAAGGTCGAAGCTTCCACAAAGGACAGTAGAATGTACACAAAGTTGAAACTTGACAGAGACACTTGTTTTCGAGCGAGTTGATCATTTTTCTTGGACATGTCCTATCGTTTGATCGTGAATAGTGGCCATTCTTGCGCGCGTTGGGAACCAGCGAGAACGCTGTTCGTGGATTTATGTGACGAAACTTTGCTAACATTGTCTGTATCTCGCACGACACAGATTTCTTTGTCGATGCATTGCATCATCTTGCTGTCAAAAATGCCCGGGGTCGAAAATCGAATGAACAAAAAGATCACGCGCTAGGTATCAAACGAAAGCCTGGCAGACCGTATTTTACAACGAATTTGCTTAGTTTAGCAAAACACGAGCGATACCGCCAACAAAAAATTTAGAGAAACCGATGAATCGGAAGACATTATTCCGTCGCTGGAAAATAATTCGCCAGCGCTTCTTCGTAGAGGTTAATTTCTCAGTCTTCGAAATAAACTAGATAAACGATAAACATTCGATGGAATTTAAACAAAATTCCGCGAAGAACAGCATGCGAAGAGGATCGCGACGCGAGGGATTAGAAATCGCGGCGTGGCAAAGTGTCGAGCGAGCATAAATTCGCTAATGGAAAAGCCGCGAATCCGTGGGATTAATAGATCGGTGATCGAGGAAAAATCCGCGAGTGTCCCCGGCCTTTGCCGGACACGCGTTGCTATATCCCAGCTTACGTATTTCCTCGAGCCCGGGCCATGATTTTACGGGCAAGCGAATTTCGAAAAGTTCCGCCGGGGATATTCTCGAACAAAAGTTGCCGAACGAGAGGCGACTGTGTGTCGGTTCCGGGGCAACTTTTAACGATTATACATTTTTCTCCGTTCGTACCTTAACTTTCGCAGTATGTGCATCGACCGGTCCGCGCGGCCCGTGAAAATGATTGCGAGCGGTGATACCGGTGATTAACGGACCGACGAAATTTTCTGATCCGCAATAGGAAATATTAATGGGATAACGAACACCAAAGAGAGAGAGAGAGTTTCGCGGCGCAAGATAGAAATGCAATTGATATTACTACGCGTTGAAAATGTAATGAGTCGTGAAATGTACGTAGCTAATTTATTCACACAGTAACCAAATATTATTGGACGCATTATCGGGCGATTCGTGAAATTCATCCCGCCGAGGGTCCGTTTTCACAAATAACGCGAATATCCGCGGCTCGGTTCAATTACCAGCTGTGTCTACCCGCGTTGCACGAGTGCTATAGCCGACGGGTTTTTCCCGCGCGCGCAGTCAAATTACGGTGGAGGGGCCAATTACTGTGCCCTGTTAGCCAGCCTCCGCGAGTTCTCTCGCTACTGAGCACAGATTTAGCAATTTAAACGACGCTGCTTCGAGTGCTTCGGAAAACGCTCGAAGGATATAAAGAAGAGACACGGCTCTGCGCTACATTGTATAATAAGAAGCGAGTCTCGTTATTATCGCGACGGACCTGTTGGCTCGGAAACGCTAACCAAAACACGATTTTTCGAACGCCCCTGTAAGGCGACAAATTTCGGTGTCTCGGTTGCAGCTGGTCATCGATGTGTCTCGTTTGTTCTTCGACCATTCGAGCATTATGCTCGGCGAGAGAACACACCCGTGGTGGCCTTTGATGTGCAAATTCGAAAGCGGCCACGCTAAACAGTCTCGGTGATCCGTAATTGCATCCTAGCGCCTTTTCTTTCGATTCGATTCCGCCTCGTTTACGAGTTGCCCTCACGAAGTAGTGGTAGTAAAGCATAGTTCGGTTTTTTCTCTACTGCGCCAAAAGATATTTACAAAGAAAAGAACAACGACCAGTGAAAGTGGATGCTTCAAGCTTCGAAATAAGCCCATCGGCGTTGTTTGTAAAATTGTTTTCCAAACTTATAACAATTTAACCTTCTATGGGCCCGTGTAACTTTCAGGTCACATTTTCATTTATCGACATTTTACAAAGTAGTTATAGCTTTTTTTCATGACATGGCGTATAAATCTTAACTCTATGACGTTGCCAACACAACCAATGCTAGTATCCATGACCATTGCTAGGCCCATCAACCTGAAATAACAAAATAAATGCTGTGCAAACTGTCGCCACTAAAACTACGCGAAACCATTTGATCCAATTGATATTATTTGTGCTTTTGTCAGTGAATACCAAACTAAAAATAGTGGACATGATAACTCTGGGTTAGTATATCGATAACCACCTATTTGTTGTGCATTTCAATTTTCATTTCGTTACTATTTTTGATGATACAGTTTTGTAACTTTGAGGTTATAGTGGGCTATTGTGACAGATTTCGGTACATTTAGGATGAAGCTTGTGCATTCTCCCGTTTTCAGATTTATACATCATATACCCAAAGATGAATACAAAATCCAATAGAAATAACCGAGGAATTGGAATTAGACGCATTAGCGGTAATAGATCCGATGATTCTTTATTAGATTCTGAGTCCGATGAAGATGTGGTAGTATTTCTCAAACGACGGATAAATTTCATTAATAGCGACGACGAATTTACTACTCAATTCTCGTCAAATAAGGAAGATGCAGGACCATAAAAAATTGTTTGACAACCACTATCACAGATGAATAATAATTGTTGCTATCAATCTTGGAAAGAAGTATGCACTGCAATGTGATCCAGCAAAGCCCATTGCTGTTTCAGTAAATGAAATCGAGCTATTCTCGAGTAAGTGCAATGTACATTTATACTTAACACCAAATGCAAACTGTTCTATGGAATTCCACGTATGAGTTATTATACACAGAAGTGCAAACTTTATAGTCCGCTGTGACTTGAAAGTCACATAGCGAATATATCGCAATAAAATTGTTTAAACACAAAAATTTGTTTTCATTTGCATATATAGGTTTATAATTTGTGATTTTCCGTCCCCACAATGTTTTTGGAGTTAAAACAAAAATTCGGCCCATAGATGGTTAAATATCGACAATTCGGGGGCTCACTTTTACGTCGCCATAACATAACCTCGCATTTTTACCTTTGTCTTTCCGCGAACATCATTGATGTCTTGAAAAATAACGGAGACGTTTCCAGGCGCAAATTGTCAATAAATCATGCTGTACACGTGAAAACGCGACGCTGAAATGAATCTTGGCCAGCGATATTTTCTCGCGGCGAACACGATCAGTAGGGAGATTTCGGCAAGTTTCGGCGCGAGTCGACGGCAATGAGAAGACGTTCGTAAACGTTCTCGAGTTAATAAGTCCTCGGTGTTGCCGGTTCTCCGTTGAATAAGCTCGCCAGGACGAATGGAGTCCCTCTGGGCAAGCCGGCCCGTATTAGCAAATTCGATTCCGCCGCGGCGATGGGACGCGAGCCGAAGGATAATGCAAACGACGAGAACGTCGCCCGTTTAATAAGCTTTTTCGCCCACGGGAGACCGAGTCCACGGCCTTTCGATTACACTTATGATGTTTCCCGCGTCGCGCCGGCCAAATAGAAAACCGGCCGCAGTTTTCTCTCGCTTCGACGCCAATCGGCGAACATTACAGCCCGCGGCAAAACTGTTCGTACACGTTTTAAAACGTGGAGCTTTTTCAGAACGTCCACGAATTTATTGGAATATTTCTGGACGTGCTAGAGAGGTGTTGTATTAATTAATTTATAATTTACAATACGGCGAGATGCGATCGGATTAATGATCGACGATTTCAGCTCGTTAGTTGTGATAACTATTTTAATATAATATAACATAATATAACACTTAACGGACGGGCCATGTATATTGACGTTTTTGCTTGATTTTTTAGTACGTTGTTTTAGTTCTTTCATTTTACGCACATTGTGTTATCTTTTCTTGGTGCCATTAGTTATAGCACTATCTGCTTGTTGTTCCTACGGCGTAGTTTTGATTTTAGGATGTATTTCTAAATAATTTTATAACGATAAAAATGTCAAGCAGCAAAGAGTTTTTAGAAAACTTATCCAGGAGTGATGTTGAATTCAAGAACCTTGTTGAATGTTTTGCAGCATATCGCACGGTTAAAAAAATACTGAACGCTTTAATAAATACTGTTATGAAATGTTATAAGAAATATAATTGATTTAATAAAGTTTCATTGTAGTTACAAGACGCATTAAATCCATACGTTCGTGTTTATTTAATTCCCCTGAAAAAATGCCCGGAAACTAGAAAAGACAGAGAGCAGATTCGCCCCGTCAGTTAAGCGATAACATAATATGTACAACGAGTTACAATAAATTAGTTAAAGCAACGAGCGACTCGTAATCGTTAATAATTAATTGGCGTAGTTGCCGCGGGAACGCGGACCCGGCTCGCGTCTCCTGAAAATCTGGATGAATGGCCTGGGAACCAGCGAAATCCCGAGGAAACCGTCGAAAAATTGCGGGGCGCGTGCTGCCGCTGCTCGCGGAATTCCTCCGTAAAATCGTCGAAAATTCCGCAGGCCGAACGGACATTCGCCGCATATTTGATCGGTGGAACCCGGGGAGGTGGGTCGGGTGGGGGGGCACACAGTTTCGGTGACAAATCTTTGGGCGGCGCGAGTCGCGCAGTGAAACAGGTTGCCCTTTTTTCCCCCTCCCCTCCCTCGCTTCTTACGGCGAAAGGCGCGCAACTTTCACGGGCGTAGCCGATAAATTCATTGGTTTCTACTTTGCCGGGGGTTCGGAGGTTCGCGAGGGCGCTCCGGCCGAGCCCCCCCCCCCCCCCCCCTCTGGTGGAAACTCGTCCGAGCCGAAACGTGAGGAGACGTACAAGTAAACTCGATTTAATAGCGGCCGAACTTGGATCATAGATTATGGACAGAGTTCTCCTTCTGGCCGGGCGGAAAACTTTGCTCCGCGCGGGCCACGCGAAAAAGGCCGCCCGCCGCTCTCCTTTGGTTAATCGATGGACGCCGTGGACACGGACGCGCGGAGAACCAGCCCGATAAATCATCCGCGGCTCCGCGGAACACTTGCGGTTTCGTTCGCGCGCGAACGGATGCTAATTTGTCGCGGCGCGTTTGCAGGCGAAATTTTTAATGGTACGTTTTGTCTCGAGAGTGCGAGCTGTGTCTCTATTAACTATAGATGTGTCTATTATCCTTTCGACTATAATAAGGAGTCGAACTCGTGACGAAAATTTCGAGCACGATTCGACAAATATGGTTGCCAGTCGTTTCTATTAAATCGAAAGAAAATTTGAATCCCCCTGTCATCGAAATCTCTGGCAATAAAAGTAAACGAGGACAATCGTGACACTAGAATCATCTCACGACATCAAGGAAATAATTAATAACGAAACGGTAATCAACGTAGCTCTGAAAGACGTAATAGTGTAAGGGGTTAACACTATACCTATCTTTAACCCTTTGCGGTCGGAGCCATTTTAATTGGAAATTCAAAATATTTCTTCAGACTTACACTGTTTCCATTTTATATAACCTATAGCATTTTGTACATTATAAAATTGAATTTTATGACTTATATAACAGATAACAGCTCTTAACAATTTTTTAAATATTACTGATAAAGATTATTTTAAAACGTGGCACGATAATTGTTAGAGGCGCCTGAGAGTCGCCATTCGACCGCAAAGGGTTAAACCAGCTTTTTACACCAACAGTCTGTTATCGAGGTATTACTATGTAATTTTTTAAATATTACCTCCCTTCCGCGACGAATGAAATAAATAAAATAGCTGAAATGTCTAATGCTGATGTCAGTAAAATATAAAACCGTTTCCGGCGAATGACAAGTTGGTAAAGAGTTAAATCGACCGGTTAAATATGCTATCGAGTCGAAGCTTCGATAGCAGACGAACCTGCATACGAGTACAAGTTGCTCTTCGTTCTCGCTAAGTCGCGATTAGGTGAACTAGTTTAACAATGTTGATAACGATACTTCAACACGTTCGTCGCCGACAATTAGACACTAAAATCCCCACATAATTAAAGCAATTTAATTAATTAAAATAAAACTAAAAAGTTCAGATTTATGATAGGGGACGATGTTAGAACTCTTTCGCATTCGAAAAATCATAGTCGAATTCATTTTGCACAAATATATTGCGATAAAAATAAATGTTCAAAATTGGTCAGAAATTAATGTCACCCAGATATGGGTGACGCGGCGACGAACGTGTCAAACAAGTCCATTCAAGAACATACTCGTTAGAGTTAAAAAATTATTTAAGCAACGTAAAGAATTCGCTTCGCACTCGAAGTCTTTTTCGAGAGCGGAGGTTGCGTCTCTTCATTCGGCTGGCTAAATATGGTTATGAAATATCGATCAATGTAGACAAACGTGCAGTCTCCTTCCCCCTTTCTCTCTCTCTCTCTCTCTCTCTCTCTCTTTTATCTCTTTCTGTTTCTCTCTCCAGCTGCGTGTCCCGTTCTCCGCGGGTGTCATAATGCAATTATATTTCTGGAACTGCTGCTCGTGATTCTAATTAAATGTTCTATATAATGCGGATGAATAACGGCGGCGTGTAATTAATTTTACGTCCTCGCGAGCGAGGAGTTGAAACATTTTAGATCAATGCAATTAATATTTTTAAAACACGCGAACTTGGTTCACCCCCTCGACGACTTTTTACGGATCGAGGGGATTTTTGGTTGGGACTGTCGCAGCCGATGCGAGACATTACATCGATCCGAGTGTTTCTAGTCACAATTATTATTATTATTATTCAGAACCAGCGACCACCGTGACCGAGACAAAAGAAAATCGTTGCGAAATAATTATTCTACGGACTCAAATGTCTTTAATTATATAGGCGGGATTTAATACAATTTCACGCATTTCTGACGCGCGTCAGAAAATTGAATAAATTTCGAACGAAGCTCGCATTGAAATCGTACACGGTTTCTTTTACATCGCGCGGCGCAATAGCGCGATTTTCAATAATGCCCGCGATTTCGCGTTACCGATTCTGTTCACGAAAATTGTTCGAATAGAATTCCGTGCGCTGATTCGCGTCCCCGGTTTTTATTGGTCGTCCATCCTTTGGGTGCGATTTGGATAACAGCGATATAAACGGTTCTTGGATTTATCAGGCTTTGTTTACGAGGCTTTTGATATAGAGGGGACGCCGTCAAAATCTGGGGAACGATTAAATTGAAATATTAAAGAGTCTTGTTTAGAATTTACAATTGCCCAGAGGATCGCGGATTATTCGGTGAACGGTATTTGTGTAACGGTTCTCGCTAGGAACGAGCGGGATATCCGCGTTAACCGAATTCCAATTATTCTGTAAATCTGCGCGATATCTCAGTCGGTTAATTAATTTACTTTCGGCGGTAAATTACCTCGGTAACATTGGATACCTTTCGCGCCTTTGTGCTCGAACGTTCGTTGTTCCTAAATATTTATCGCCGACGGTTTCCATGATAAAAACGTGCGGCGGCGATTTAAACGACAGGAATGCGAGAACGTCGACGCGCCGGAGAAAAGGATTTTCTAGAGAAAAGGACGAGTATGTAATTAATTAATGAAAACCGAAGTCGAACGACAGGTTAGCTCGGGACAAAGGGTGCCGCGACGAAGGGATGATTTTTACGGGGGCAACGAACCGTCGGGATTATTTAATTTCCGCTGTCGATAGGCGAATGTTTACGGAACGGATTACATTGTCGCGCAAACACGTAAACAATACTTGACCAATATTATGGCTGACCGGGTTGGTACATGGAAATCACAATGGCCGACTGTGGGTGCATAGAGACAGAGGCGATTCTGTACGTGTATATATGTATATATATGTATATATATATATAGGTAATCACTTAGAATGCAGTAATGTATACGTAACCCGGGGCCCCGGTGTCGACGGAATTTAAATTTTGATTCCGGGTTGTTACCGCGTCGCGACGCTTCCTCGGCAAAGAGGCGAGCTGGTTCATTTGCAGAGAGCGGGGCTGCGGCACGGAGCCCGGAGGACTCCAAAGGCTCCGACTGATTAGACTGCCATGGACGGCGGCACCGTTTTTCATTCTTTGGGATGTTTACCACGTCTTCGGGAGCGGCGCGAGAGACCTCGCCGACCGGGACGCGTATTTTCACGTGACCGGGACCTTTCTGCGATTCGAAACTCTGACAAAAGTTCGAGGCGAGAAAACTTTTTAATGAGGTTTCCCTGTCCTGCCACGGTAATGGCCGCTCCGCCGAGATATCGTAAGCGCGATTATGCGTACCGAATGGTTGCCCGTGTCCGAGTCGTTTACCGCGAAACACACCGACGCCGACGTCCCGACGTCTCGTTTTCCGCGGAGTTCGCGTTTTTTAAGTCGACCCTGCGCGGCCCGAAACGTCGACGGTTCGCGGACCGCTTGCGGCAAAAATATTCTTCTCCGGGAGAAAGAGAAAACAATTGTAATCTGATCTACTTTCATCGCAGTTTTTCTGCCCTTTTTTCCGAGTTCGTCAGGATTTTCAAATTTCTTTCCGAAATTGTATCAAACCGCGTCAAACTAGTTTTGTACATTTCGCTACGCAGGACACTTTGGGTCGTCATTAAGAACTTCGTTCTGCTGTTAACCCTTTCGCTCCGACGAAACTATTCGAGACTATTCATACGAAGACCGTACACCATACATATACTTTTATTCCATACTTTACACGAGATGCTATCGTTAATCAACAAACAGTTAACTGTAATATTTAAAAAAATAAATTATGATTGCAAACTTTGATATTTCAGAAAGCAAAATGATATTACTAAGAATAATAAATATCGTTATAAAATTTAGAGAACAAGAAACGACTTTCACTTCGTACCTCGGCGTCAACTACTCGGGAATGCGCTCCGTAGCGAAAGGGTTAAACAATAATGCATCAATTTCCAAGAGAAAGAATTGTTTCTATAGACAATTCTGTTCTACATCGCAGCTGTAGAAAGTAGCATAAGTACCGTCCAACAACGTTGCAGACGATACTTTAGATTCTCAGCCGAGCTAGGATATCATCATGCTAAGGCATAATTAATGGAGTTGTTTGATCAACGTTGCAAATCATGCCCCGTAGACCTGTCGGTAGACTACTTGATTCTCTGTATTGATTCTACGTGTGCAAAGGGAACAGCTGAACGCGATTTTCCGAACTCACAGTTACAGAAACTGTTCGAGCATCGTTGCAAGCGTTGCTTTACGCTCTGAGTCAAGTTCTAGATTGATTTTCATGCGCTGTAAATCGAGGAATTACCCTCGATTATCTCGGTAACGTTGCACACAGCAACTTACATCGTTCTTGACTCTGATGTTCTTGGCTCTTATGTTCTTGACTCTAATGATTTTGTTATAATCATATTAGATTGGAGAGGAAGAAATCCATTATTTTTACGTGAACTTTAAAACTTCAGTTAACATGTTTCCTATTGTCCGGTTTAGGTCAAATATGCACCGTTTTGTTCTATAATTTGTCCCCACTTTAAAGGTACCTTCATAATGCCTCTCTCGAATTGTTTGGTCGATACTTTAACAGATATCGATCACTACAGCCGTCTACCGAAAAAAAACAATGGATTTCTTTTTCCTCAACCTGACATAACCGAAGCAACTATTTGAGAATTAGAAACAATTATACTCCAGCAGATCTTGGCTCCGTGGAATGGTTTCCTCGAGGCACGATCGTGGAAACAATTTACACAACGTTGCGAACGAAGCCCCACGATCGTCCGTCCACGAAACCAGACTCCGTACAATCGCTCCACGGCGGCAGGAGCATCGAGACACAGTTTTCCCAGCTGATAATTGCAGCAGTTATTTCGTCATCGCCGGCTGCGCTTCGAATTCCGTAGCAACCGTCGCATATTTTCCAATGCCATGATCGTAGGAACAGCTCGAGTCTCGGGGCTTGAGTCCCGTCCGTCGTCGCGAGATTCCGCGAGAATCGGCAGGCGACGGCTCGAAAGATCCGAGGATCGTCACCTCTGGCAGAGCCCCGGCGCCATACTCGCGATAAATCACGCGATTCCGTTAGCAGTCGAAAAGTTCGCGTGCCTCGCCGGTATTTCACTTTTCGGCTGGGGAAACTTTTATGTAGATCTGCTTGAAGTTGTTCAAAGTCCCCGCGGGCCACGGACAAGAATTCCTGTCACCTGTGGTCGCGGTTTGCGCGTTCCCTCGGATTTTTCTCGAATCGATGAGAGATATAAGGCAGGCTCCTGCGGAACCGAAAGAACGAATGTGAAAACGAAAGAGAGACAAAGAAGGAAAAAGAGAGAGAGAGAGAGAGAGAGAGAGAGAAAGAAAAAGAGAGAGTGAGGAAGGAAGGCGGAAAGAACGCGAGCGAGAAAGGAGGAAAAGTTGGCCAGGTAAGCAAACCCAATGGAGTCAAAAAGTTAGGCGGTGCCTCCTCGATGCAGTCTTTCGAACTCGTTCCGGGACTCGGACAAGTTCGCCGTAAGTGAGTGAAGAACAAGGAGTCGAAAGAAACGGATACTCCATCCAGCCTGCGCCGAGCCGCGGCGGTTGTTAAAACGATAACAGGGAAGCGGGCCCCGATAAGCCCCGCGTTCTCTTTCACTTTCCGCTTCTTATCCGCCGCGGAATATGGTAACGCGCCGCTGAAAAGACGGCGCGCGCCACTCTTTTCGAAGGATTTTATCGTCGATGATTGATGAGTGCCGCGGCTCCTTCCAATAGTTCTGCCAGCCGGCCGGGCTAAGTCCTGACGTCACCGACGCGCCGAGTGCGTCGCTGAGAAAGAATCGAACCTCAATTTTCCGTCTCGATGGTCGGGCTGCTAACTTAACCGTCTGAGTGCCACGTGTCTTTGCTGGTTTTCCGTTCAGAACTGCCAAGGAGCGCTTTGTTCCATCTACAAAAGTGCCAAGCGACGCGATAGCGCTTGTCTTGGTCTCCGATTAACGCACGTTCGTCGCCGACAATTAGACACTAAAATCCCCACATATTTAATTAATTAAAATAAAACTAAAAAGTTCACATTTATGATAGGGGACGACGTTAGAACTCTTTCGCATTCGAAAAATCATAGTCGAATTCATTTCGCTCGAATATATTGCAATAAAAATAAATTTTCAAAATTGTTCAGAAATTATCATCCAGATATGGGTGACACGACGACGAACGTGTTAAAAATGTCGAGGAGCGCTGTTGCGCTGTTTTCTGCTCTATACGCTTAGCTGTAATTTTTTCAAACGTTCGACCGAAATTAAAATTCGCTCTTTTACCAGGTGTGTTATTTTTTTACTTTAACCTAAAATGAAATGGTAACAGTAAAGTCGCGCATCGACGCAAACCGAGCGCGCTGCTTAGAGCGCAGCTTAGAGCGTTTTCACAAAATCGCTCCTTGTCACTCGAACGATTAATCATATTATTTATATCATATAATACATTATTATCCATTAAAAGGAAGGGTGGCGGTCGACTGTCAGCGCCGACTAGCGACAGCTTCGCGGCATTGCGCCTCGTTCGGCTAGAGCTGACGCGTGTCACGAGGCGAAGGGCTCTACCGTGAGAGGTGCGAGAATAGATTTGAGAAGCCGAACTAGCCCGAAGTAATCCGAACGTCGGTGACGGCGACGGGGTCTAGCCTGCAGCCTGGCAGCGCTGCCTTCCACCCTTCTACCCTTTCCGGCAGGTTCGAGAGCGGCTTCTACGTGTTATGCCGGCCCCGGACAAATCAAATAGCACTCGGCCGGGGCTCCAACGGCAACTTTCCTTTCGACCCGCGCCATTGTCGCCCGCCCTAAATCCTCCTGCTGGTGCGGCACTCCGCGCCGAGCGCGACCCGTAATTCAATAAAACCGCTAAGTGATTAATTGCATGAACCGTCGCGGTCCTCTTCCTTGCTGGCCAACTTTCCACTCGACTTTAAAGGACGTTTACTGCACCGTGTTGCTCTTTAGGCCAGTCGCCGGCTACCGGCGACCGATCGTCGCCCGCTTCCGACGCGATTCTAATTGATTTTCGTACGTCAAGCTGGACGACGAACATATATATAAGCTGCGACGGAATTCTGAGACGCTCGTAGAAAATTGCGAAACATTTCACTCGACTTGGAAAATTGTTTTCCCATCAGAGGCGACGCGATGACGATTCGCGAAGCGACAGGCTCGAAACAATAGAAATTACGCGGACCGATTCTCTTCGACGGTCGCATAATTGCGCGTGATCGCGCGTGACGCGACGCTGGTGCACGTACCTATTTACGTTAAACGGGTTGCTCGGACCGATCGATCGCGTCTACCGATCGATCATCTCGACTGCTCAGGCTAATGGAGTTTCACGGAATTTGCAGAATGATCGAGACAGCCGCGCAGAGGGTGGCAGCAGGACACCGATCGGCCGGTGGGAACGGTGACATGTGACTGCCGGATCGGATCGTTGGCCGAGAGTTTATGGGGGCGCTGCTGGGAAGAACACGAGGAATTCGTAAACAATGAAACCGGCCCGTTGTTTCGTAAAGTGAGCGTCCAGTGATATGAATGAATGCAGGATCCTTCGTGACGTTAAACGATCGAGCAACGGCCCCGCGGAAACAAGTACCGTCGATTGACCGGCCACGCGAATACGCGATACAATCGAGACCGCGATTAGAATACGAGTGCGGCCGCGGAGGAGACCGAAACGGATCCCGTGGAATAACAGTGAAAACAACCGAAGGATACAACAACCGAGGGACCACCGGCTACCGACAACCGGAAACGAGAGGAGAAAAATGCGGTGTCACGTACTCCTCTTCGGTATCGTCGCCTCGGTCACCGTCGTCCACGCACAAGGTTCGTTCGACATTCCTTACTAATTTCTTCGATCTTACAGCCAAGTCTATTCCTATCTCACTTTTTCTATACTACTAATATACTATTAATAACGTTTGAATTACGAGGTTGCGATGATCAAATAATACTTTATATATTACGTGTTTATTCGAACACGAACACAATGAAATACACGTCTGTCAGATGTGACTTGTTACTATTTACACATTACACAATATTATACTCTATGACTATATTGAAACAATGAAGGCTAGAAAACTGTTAAATCTGCAGGAGCTGTAAACTAGCTCGTTTCCTCGTAGGCCCTTTATAGTAAGTGTCAATGGTGATGAGGTGCAATAAACAGCAGGTAAAGGAATACTTTTCCTCACCCACATGTTCCGTGCATTTCGTTGAACACTCCACAAATAAATAAATAAATAAATATATATACAGATATAGGTTATGTTATTTCACACGTACACGTACGTACACGCACACGAGCCGCATACTTTACCGAGCAACGAGGTACGCAGTCGAAAATCATTGCATTCATCGGCGCGTAATAACCCGTCACGAACTTTGAAATTTCTGGCGTAGGCGGACGCGAGCATGTGCGGGAACGCGTCGAGCTCATCGCGCGGGCATGAACGACGACTTCTATAGCGACTCTTTCAAAGGGGTTCGAAACCTATCGATCGCACTTGAACATTCTTCGAGCACCGATTCTACGATGAACTTCGCCGTTCCGCGGAATTCCTCCCACGATGGAGCACCATTGTCTCTACCGCACACGCTACAGGCACTAGATTCGACAACAGTTTTTACGGGTTCCAACGCACTGCGGTCCCTCGCGCGGTACGCTGGGCGATTTTAACCCTATATATGGGTCCGCGCAACTTTCAGGTCACATTTTCATTTATCGACATTTTACAAAGTAGTTGTAGCTTTTTTTCATGAGATGGCGCATAAATCTTAACTCTATGACGTTGCCAACGCAACCAATGCTAGTACTCGTGACCATTGCTAGGCTCGTCAACCTTGAAATAACAAAATAAATAGTGTGCAAACTGTCGGCAGTAAAACTACGCGAAACCATTTCATCCAATTGATATTATTTGTGCTTTTGTCAGCGATTACCAAACTAAAAATAGTGGACACAATAACTCTGGGTTAGTATATCGATAACAACCTATTTGTTTGCATTTCAATTTTCGATCTGTTACTATTTTTGATGATACAGTTTTGTAAGTTTGAGGTTACAGTGGGCTATTGTGGCAGATTTCGGTACATTTAGGATTAAGCTTCTGCATTCTCCCGTTTTCAGATTTATACATCATATACCCAAAGATGAATACAAAATCCAATAGAAATAACCGAGAAATTAGAATTAGACGCATTAGTGGTAATACATCCGATGATTCAAATAAGTGCTAATCAATGCAGCGCGAAAGGAATCGTATTGCAAGAGGGTTAAAGAAATTGCGCAGTTTGTCGCGTCGAATTATGCTCGCGACGATCGAGGTTATGTCAAGATTATGTCAAAGTAATAGGATAAAAATTTTCTAGAATTTAGAGGACGGTGTTGTTCGCGGGTATCATCGAGGCTTCAGGATTCGCGTTACGCGATTGTTCCCTCACGATTCTACGATCCCTTTTTGTTCCAGGCGCGCGGTTCGATTCCGCGGTATAATTATTAGCCGAACAGCTGTCTCGAAAACCAATCCGGGGGGGCTTTCGTTGACGCTGAAGCATCGATTGTGTTCGCGTTAAAAGGGACCGGGGGAAAAAAATAAAACCGAGGCGTTTTTCCCCTTTAAAAACGCGGGCGAGAGGGGGCGGGGGGCCGGGAGGGAAGGATCTTCGATTTTTGTCAGATGGATCGCAGCAAGAGGAAAACAATCACTCGATAGAGTGATAGATTCTGGCAACAATGGCGTTCGCCAGTAACGGCAGAGAGAGATTCGGAATCGGCGCAGTGGTTTCCCTTGTATCAGGTGACGCGTATCCATTGTTGCGCGCGATCATTTGTCATGCTTCGACGATGGACTTCCTAAAACCAACAACAATATTATTTTACCGAAGTCGCGAGTCGCCCTACCCCGGCTCTCTCCGTCGCTCGCCGATCTCTCTTCTCTCTTCCTCGCTCTTTTCATTTTTATCGTTCTCTCTCTTTCTCTCTCTCTCTCGCGCGCGCACTCTGTCTTTAGGCAAACTTATTTTCTTTTTCTAAATTTATTTCTTTTATTCTCTATATCCGTTATTTCTTTTCACTTATTCCCTCACTCATATCCTCTCTCTTATACTCTCTCTCTCTTCCACACCCCTTCGTTTTTCTTTTTATAAATTTCTGTCATTTATTTTCAATATTTCTTATTTCCTCTCTCACAAACCCCCTCTTTTTTCTTTTTCTAAATTTCTCTCTTTTATTTTCTATATCTTTTATTTCCTCTTTTCCGCACCCCCTCTTTTTTTCTTTCTCTTTATCTATCGCTCTCTCTTTCTCTCACTCTGGTTTTTGTCAAGCTTATTTTCTTTGTCACGATTTCTCTCATTTATTTTCAATATCTCGTATTTCCTTCCTCATATTCCCTCACTCATATCCTCCCCCTTATCTCCTCCCTTCCACACCCCCTCTTTTTTCTTTCTCCTATTCATCCCTCTCTCTTTCTCTCTCTCTCTCTCTCGCCCTCTCGTCGACAGTATCTCTCTCCTCCTAGAAAAAAAATCGCGCCAGCGAAGTTTTTCTGTGCCGTTCAACACGGCCGGGGCAATATTGAGCGAAATTCCCATCGGACCTTTCTCCCCCCCCCCTCTCCTATTCTGTTTCCGCTCCGCGGACGAAAATTTAGTGCTCCAGTTAAAACGGAAAGACAGAAATAATTAACGATACGAATTTCCTTGCCGCGATAGCAACTTAAATGTACTCCGGGCTCCTCCTCTATGTGTGCTCCAGTTTCCTATTCCCCCTGCTTTTTTTTTTCTCGCTCGCAGCCAGCGCGCTCCTCGCGCCGTTCCGTCCTTTTTCCGAAATAAGACTCGGTTCTCCGACATCTGCGCGCGGCAAGTAACGACAGGCTTCCTTTTTTACGAGCTGTTTGTCACCTCACGCGTGTCGCTCGACACAACCAAATTACCCTTTCGACGTGCACCTCTCTCCGCCATGGATCTCGGCTGTTCTCGAAATTCGACGGCGTTTTTTTTTTTCAAGAATTATTATTTCTCTCGGATGCGCGCGTATCGCGACGCGGCGTTGTTGCCGGTGCGACGTCGTTGGGAAAAATCGTAGAAGCATTCTTGGAAGATCATTTTGAAGAGGAAACTTCCCTCTGTATCGTCGCATCTTTATGGACGAAAAATTTAGTAACGTCTGCACGGTCGTTCGAATTTGAAAAAGTTCGTCGTCGATCAGAATTCTATAAAACAGAACCCCGTAATAATAATATGGAATAACTTTTGAGAGGTCGTTGTAAAGAGGAAGATTTCCTGTGTAGGGTCGAGTGGCCGCGATTGCGGGAAAAAATGGCGCGAAGTTTGTGCAGCCCCTTGAATTTGGAGATGTCAAAAGAAGCAAATCAGCCCGCGCTTCTCTCCGCGGTTTTTGCTCTGTTTTAAAGCACGGCGGGGTCTTTGAGGGGGAAAAAAGCAAATCCAAGGGCGTGAAAGTAGAGATTTCACCTTTTTAAAATGAGCGCGGACAGCATATTTCACGACCTTTTTTTTTGCCCGGCGTTACGGACTATTTTTCGGTCACCTTCTCCACCAAATGGATATTTGCAATTTTCATTAATTAGAAGCAGAATAATGAGAAGCAGAATTCTCTTGCATTCGCTGTCAATTACAGATCTCTAAAATTATTGTCACGTGTCGATCACAGTAACCGATTCTTTTCACTTCGAGTCGACGAAACGTTGTACAGTATATGTTGTTATGTACAGCATCCGCAAAAGCGACGCACAGTTTCTGCCATTCGATAAGCGAGACGCAGACGGCGAAGCGAAACCAGAGACTCGAATTCTTCTTTCGGGGAAATAACGAGCCGCCGAAGCGGTCGCGTTTACCGGCGCTGTAAAAGTAATCGTACGAACAATCACGTAATCTTGCTCGAACGAAATAACCGTGTACAGACGAGTCAACAGCGGGGACGGGGGGGGGGGGGGGGGGGGGCATCCGAAACGACTGTATCTGGCTCACGTATACCGTGACCCGGAACGAATTTTTAGGACCGCGACATCTGCCGAGTTAATAGCGGTTAAATATACAGCCGGCGGCGAAAAGATAGCGCGTCCCATAAATTTAATGTTTCCATAATTTGCACGTAATAAAATCCACTCCTCGCGCTTAAAGATTTTAATTACGTCGAGCGGTTTGCAGCCGCCGGGGGGATCGCGCTGTTTTCTCTACCACCGTGCTACGATACAACTCTAAAATCCACGAGGGCGCGGCGCCATTTTGTTTTTCGTCTAGGCTCTCTATTATAGAATTTCATATTTCATTAACAATGAGAGGAAGAACGCTTTCGCGCGTTAATTTGGATTTTCAATCGTTTGAAGCTCAACGTAGGTCACTGGTTTTAAAATGTTCACGTTTTAAGGTTATGTCTAACGCAGGAATTGTTTAGCAGATGTTTACGGTTGTTCAGGCATTGTTTAGGAAATGCTTGCAGGTGGTTAACTCTTTGCACTCGAAGCGATTTTAACTGTGATTCTATAATAACTTTTCTAACATACAGCATATCCATTTTATATGGCAAAATATATTTTATGCAAATTGAATCTTGTAACCGACGCAACAACAGCTATACTTCCAATAATTTTCGAAATCTAATTTTTCATAATATAAAAATGATTTTGCAACGTGCTGCAACAATTTCAGCGTTGCCTCAGTGTTACCACTCAAGGGTTAAAGTATAGTTGTTCGGGCGAGGACGGTGATTCAGAGTAATCGCGGTTAGGATCGGATTACTTATTAAGTATCGAATATATTTATCGAAATAGTTGATAATCGAGCGTAGGGCCGGCGGAGCGATCGAGATAACGGAAAATAACGTATGGCAGTCGAAATTCATGGTAGACCGGAACTATATCGAATCGACACAATTAACCCTAGTAACCACAACGAGGTCGTGCGCGTGTTTCGACTGGCGGTCCGTTCTAATTGCGAGTCGGGTTTCGGGGGTGGCGTACTTTCGTTCGTAACCGCCTAAAAAACCGCTATTTATTATATGTACGTGTTTCCCTTACCCAACGCCGCGCGACAGAGCCGATCCATACCTCGGACAATAATCCGTGAACATCGGCTACGCGAATTTCAGATCATCCCCGAACGATATTCCGCTGCCGCGGCAACGATCTCGACAGTTTCGAACGATTAAGGTATGCGACTGGATCGAAATTCGAGCCGAGAAATTGACACCAATTGTTCGAGCGACAGCCATTTTCGACGGTTTCCCCGAGTCTAATCGAATATAGGGACAGGTATCGCGAGCAAATTTGCTTCTGAGCTAGACGTTCCGTTGCTCGATCACCGTTCATCTTATCACAGTCATTCGAGTCGCTGAGATTACATTTAAAACGAAACACCGGCAGAAGCTGCTTAACGTTGCGCCAACAGAAATAGCGAGGATTACGGCGACTTTGATCGCAATGCAAGTCGGATGGAACGTATTTCTGTAGTTTTTATAATCGAATGATTTAACAAAGAATTTAACAAAGTTATAGTATAAAATAAAGATACAATACTTATAGATAAAGGTTTCCAAGGAGATTCAATCGAAGATCGAATTTCTAGGAAATTATCGACGCTTTTTAATACTTTATTCCAACTTAGTGTACAACGTTGCGTCGCACAAATTTCAGTAGTACAAACAAATGTTTAACAGTGGAGGAAGAATGATTGGATCGTAGACGCGACTGGGTTAAAATCGCAAGGACATCCGCGCGTCGGAGTCGGCGCAATTTCTATTTCGCAGAGAAATCCACGGTCGAACTATGGCCGACAGGATATTACTGTTTTAAATATCCGAGACCGTTGTTCTTCTCCCTGTTAGCCGAGAAGTAGTTTCGGTTTTCGATACGTATCGGTGGCACAATTGAATCGCGGCCGTATGTGCCGCCAAGCCCCCGGTGCACGCGGAGAGCTGCATACAGTCGCGCAGAGAGAGAGAGAGAGAGAGGGAGAGAGAGAGTTGCTCGGGGTGGCGCGCAGAGGCGCACGGAGGCGCGAGCGCCGAGGCGTGGCCGCGGAATTACGCGTTCGCAGCTCGACTGGAGCCTTTTTGCCGCGGGTCTCCCCTCGGTCTCGTTCGCGGAGCGTTTCGCAACTCCGCTCGCGGCACACGACTTTCGACACTTCGCCGAGCGGCGCCCGATCGCGCTCGCAGCCACCGCCGATCCTACGCGGCGGAGCTGCGGGGTGGCTTTTATCGGAGTTCGCCGGAGCTTCTTCGGGCCCGATGCGACGCCGAACACGCGCCGGGGATCGGATTCTCCGTCTTATTCCCGCGGCCCCGCCCTTTTCCGAAATTCCGCGGAAATATTACGTTTAAGCCGTCCGTTCTTCAGACTAAAATGAAACCGTGTCCGCTGCTATCGTACGTGACGGAACTAAACTGCCGTGGTTTTAGACAGGATTATATTGTACTCCGTGTGTGACGTTATAAGTTCCGTCGCGCCGCCGACGCCAACGCCAACGCCGCCAGCGCCGACGCCGCTGGAAACGCCCCGTGGAAATTAATACGGAAATTATAAATAGCTAGGCGAGGCTATTGTTCCGAACTGTTTTTGAGAATCCGCCCGCCGGCTACGGCGTTGTTTACCCGGACGAATCTCGCTAATCGTGTTACTTGGCGCGGCGGCACGTCGCGCGAACTATTTTATAACCAATTTCGGTGGCGCTCGTCTTTTTCTACGAGTGATTTCGGATCAAAAAAAAGAAGCGCAATTCGGTTCATTAGAATAACCAGGAAATTTTGTAATTGGAACACCGGTTAATTAATCGCGATGAATTTCGTAGGTTATTTTAATTTTAATATCATTATGTTGTATTGTATTATTATGTGAAATATTATTATTGTATTATTAGTGAAAAATCAGCGGCTCCCGTTTAGGATTATCGGACAGTGGTCGGGGGAGGGGGGGACTCGTCCTCGAGCGACCAGCCAGCGAATAAATCGAGGCGGCCCTTTGGTTTTCAACGGCTCTGAAGCGGCGCGTCGAAATAAAGATTTATATTCTCATTTATCCCGCGCTTTCTGGTATTCTTCAAAACGGATTACGGGCGGGAACGGCGGAAGGATCCGACGGCGGAAATTGAAGAAATATAACGGAAGAATTATCGGCGTCAGCTGCAAATCGGTTCGAATAATACTTGGAACTTCCTGCCGGGGAGCGTGCGACCTCTTAAAAGATCGCTCTGACGAATATTAACACGTTTACTACCACTGTCGCGCGCCCGTTACGGCGACGATCGAACGCTTTACTGGAAAAATCCTGTTAATTTCGCGCAGTTCGCGAACCAATGATCCTGAAACACTCGCGACGCTCGAACGCGGGGAGACGAAAACTGTTCACTGTCCTTAGCTGAGATTTCAACTATCAATTTCAATGTTATTAGGAGCACAGATTAGTTCGGTCCGTTTTCAAATGATAGCTCCAACTGTTACGACTGTTTCATAGTAACAACTGATTTCAATTGTTTCCGAGAGATTAGATATCTGCCAATAACATTCAGTTTATATTGCTTCGAGTTTCATTTAATACATCTATTTCTTACTCTGTCGAATATGTCAAGTTTTGTGTTAACTAAGCAGTATTTGTGGGAGATTTTAGTTTTCTGCTTTAATTGGAAGAAAAGTGCAGCCGAAGCACATCGAATGCTTGTTCAAGTCTATGGTGACAATGCTCCAACTGATAAATCATGTAGGGAATGGTTTCGACGCTTTAAGAATGGTGATTTTAGCGTTAAAGACAAGCCTCGCTCTGGGCAGCCAAAAAAATTTGAAGACAAACAATTAGAGGCATCAATCGATGAAGATCCGAGTGAAACTCAAGGGGAACTTGCAGCACCATTGGGAGTCACCCAACAAGCAGTTTCCGTACGATTGAAATCCATGGGAATGATTCACAAGCAAGGCAATTTTGTACGATCGGAGACATGACAAAGTCATTCTTCTCCATGATAACGCTCGGCCTCGTGTCGCAAAAGTTGTGAAAAATTATTTGGAAACGCTCAAGTGGGATATTTTACCGCACCCGCCGTACTCGCCGGACATTCCTCCTTCTGATTACTGGTTGTTCCGGCAGATGCAGCACGATTTCTTAGGTCACAGATTCACTTCTTTCGCAGAAATCGAAAATTGGCTTGTAACCTGGATCGCCTCAAAAGACGAGATATTTTTTTCGAGATGGAATTCGAAAATTGCCTGAGGGGTGGGGAAAAGTAGTAAACAGCGATGGAGAATGCTTTGATTAATCTGTTAATTCATTTTGTTCTCGAAATAAATACATTTTCCACCACAGAAGAACGGACCGAACTAATTTGTACTCCCAATACATAAATATGATAACATATAATATATAATATAGCATATAATATATAATATAGCACATAATATATAATATAGCACATAATATATAATATAGCACATAATATAGCATATAATATAGCACACAATATAGCATATAATATATAATATAGCACATAATATAGCATATAATATATAATATAGCACATAATATATAATATAGCATATAATATATAATATAGCATATAATATGTAATATAGCATATAATGTATAACAATATAAATCATTGGAATTGTGTAGATACCTTTTTTTCACGGAAGATCAAGAGAAGATCATCGCGGAAGAAATTTCTTTGAACACAGTTGAATAAAATTTCCAGTGTAGCGATAACTGCGCGGGAAGAGTGTATTGTTTTCCACGCAGCGGACAAGGCTCAAGTAAGATGAATTCCGCAGGACGAAGGACGAGGATAGGTTAGGTGGGACGCGGCTGAAATTTTTCCAGCGTAGCAGAAGGTCGCGTACGTCGAGGACTTGGTCGGCTTTGTTACCCGATTCCTCTTTCTCCGAATGTCGCGCCGCTCTCGCTGACAGTAGAGACTCGAGCCACGCTAATGCCCATATTCACGCTAAACCGACGCGATGTAATTATAGTCAGTGAAACGCGCCGCAAATTGTAAGTAATTCGAAACTCGCAGCTGCGACGCCAAGGCGGCGGCGGCGGGATCCGCGAAACGCTATAGCACTGTGTTCGACTGGCAAACCTTCTCTCGCTCCTCGCATCGCCGACCCTCGACGGGAACTCCGGATCGGCTTTTAATATCCTCGATAGCAATCGATTAAATAAAGCTTTCTTTCGCGTTCGCCCCGGCGAATTATGCTACCGGAAAGGAACCGGTTTAACATCGAGAGTTACTTTAAAACGAACGAACCCAAGTATCTGCGAGGGTATTCGGGTAGCAGGGCGGGCGCTCTCCAATTCTCGAACGATATCGAAATCTTTTACGAAACATTATCATCCTATCGTAAAGTACGATCTTCTGGCTTTCATTCGCGATATAGGAAGTTGGAAAAATCTCCATGGGAAAGCATCGAAAAATGATTTCGCAGCAACTCGTGAACGCGGATCGTGATCTTATACACGAGTGACAGATTTTCATAATTTTCTGTATAAGATCGAATTTTTCTTGCGATACCAAATACATCGGTTGAAAAGTAGAACCTTTTATCTTTAATTTGCCGTCTTAAAAGTTGAAAAATTCCTACGGGAATATTGTTTACAATCCGATCAAAGTAACCCCTTAAAATCGCAATTGTATTCCTCAATATCTAAATTGAAGTTTAACGATTTTTCAACAGAGCTTCCAATTTTCTGACACGATTTCAAATTTTTCCGCAAGCTTGAGGTAATCGATCTGAAACTGCGATCTTCCAGCTTTAATTTGCAATCTTGAAAGTTAATAAATTTCGACGACTAGGTGCTGCAAAATAATTTTGAAGTTCCCCCATGCCTGTAGTGCCTTCAGATCGATTATTTTCAATTTACGCATTAAAATCGAAACTATTTCATTATTCGTACACACGATTATAGGTGTTTCTTCTAGGGAGTTCGATATCGACGGTCCATATTTATCGAGAACATTAATTCGTTCGTGTCACGTGTCGACCGTAAAAATCGCGCGTTTGTAACAGATATTACGCCCGATTCGCGAAATGTCGCGTCAAAGGAAATTTCGGTCGCGTTGCAGCGGCGCATTGTTTTCGACAATTGTCGAGAACGACTTGAATGTCGATCCAGCGTTATTTCGATGATGAATCTGGATCGAAACGCGCCACTCTAGGAACAACCGTGAAAATGCAACACCGTTCCACGATTCTCGAGTGCCGCGTTTAAAAATATTTTTCATATCGGGACATTTGATCTGCGAATGAAAGGTCGAATGAATGGAACGCTCGCGTAATTATGCACGGGGTGTTCTAATTAATTGTCTCGTTCGGCTTCGCTTTGTCATTCGCTGTTTATGAACGTTCGTAATTCATAGCTCCTTTCGCGAGAAGCGTTTCCACGCTTTCTCTATTACCGACGAGAACGTCTCTGTTCGAACGGTGGCAGTTTCGTAAAAAGGAATCGCGAAACAACGAGCCGCCGGAGCCTCTACTTTCCTCAACCCGCGAGTCAATTTTACCCACCGTATCGCGGCGCGCGATGCTGCATCGCAGCATGCAACGCAATATCTGCCGCGACTGCGAAACCGCAGGCGCGCTCGAAAAATGATGGAAAATCAAACGTTGCTAAAATCGCGAACGAATTCTTTCCAGCGTCGAAACCATCGTAGATTCGAGGAACAAGCTGTCCCCCCTCCCCCTCCCCCGGCAGCGGCTTCTTGAAACTCTAGCTGCGATTTCTCCTCGGCATTTTAGCGAGCTTCGAACGAAATGAGGTTAAAAATGGCTGTTTTGAGAATAATTTCGGACTCGACCGTCTCCGCGGAGTTTACGGAACGTTGTTCGCCGGACTGAACGATGAAAGCATCCCGTTTCCGTCGGCTGCTTGAAACTCTAAACCCGATGTTCTTCCAATCGCTTTCGCGGAGATTCGAGCGAGCGAGCGGCGATGAAGCCGAGACAAATCGGCGGGCGGTAACGTTGTCGCGTTGTTCGAACGGGAACCGTGGGTCAGGGAAGAGTAACGCAGCCGTCATAGAGCTTCATCGACGCCTATTCCCGGCCGGCGTTCATCGTATTGAAATTTAATACGTCGTCGCAACACGCGCGACAGCGTAAAAACAAACGGCAACACGGGGTCCGCCGCGCGCAATTTATTTTATTACACGGCCGGCCCCGATAGCGGACTGCGGCCGGACAGAAATTTAATGGCAGCTGACGGTAAGAACATATGGCAATCGATTAAGTTCGCCGCGTGTCATCGGAATTAATTGAGTGGGTTATTCCGATCGGGCCGGCCAGATAGAGCGTTGCCGCGCGGCCCGTAAAAATCATATAA
The DNA here is from genome assembly GCF_028453695.1 of Augochlora pura. NCBI lineage: Eukaryota > Metazoa > Arthropoda > Insecta > Hymenoptera > Halictidae > Augochlora > Augochlora pura. The sequence goes on along the minus strand of NC_135778.1, from coordinate 34,311,747 downwards.
TTTCGCGAGCGCGATAAATCCGCGCGCGCGATAATAAATATACGAGGAAGTGAGAGTTAGTCTTGCGTATAATTCGCGCCCCCGGAGCCGTGGAAAAACGCGAGCGGCGTCGATTTCTGTAGTCGGCCGTCTCCGGTCGCGTCGCTGTTCCCGAACGTGTGGCGTCGGTCGCATATTCCATTTTCGAGGGCGAGCTCGCCGAACGCGACTTGTTTTCAAAGTAAAATTCACGGAAACGCTGAAAGCTTCCGAATAGAACAGCTGAAGGGCTGCTAGCGGTCTCCTGTTTCTCGTTGACACCTGCGCGGCACCGAACGGCCGCTCGGCGCTTTGCTTTTTCGAAAATCCGTCCGAGCGTTCCTCGCGCCCGCGAACTGCTGTTCCGCGAGAACGACTCGCCGAACTGTCTCTCACCTGTCCGCGATCGATTCGCCGATTTTACCGACCCCTTGTGATTTATTCCGCAGTCGAGGCGATCAGAGCCGCCCGATAAATCTGCACGCATTTCGAAGCTCCTCGCAGCCTCTATCTTTGCTGCTCCTCGCTGCGCAGATCGCGTCCTTTGTAAAACGATCAGCTGTTCGATCAAAGGTCGCCGGACGACGATCGTAGCTCGGAGATTTCTCCGCTTATTGGCACGTTGTTCATTACTTCTTTGCTCATAGGTACTCTGTTCATTACCAGTTCGATTCTTGCTACCTTGTGCAACCTCCCTATGGGACTTTATCTGCTACTTTGTTTCGACGTGCTTGATTTTCTGCGCAGTGGTCCGGATTAGCGTAAGGTGTGACATTTTACCAAAAAATGAACTTTCACATATCGATCTGTATTGAATATTTATTATTTTATTATTTATTATTTTATTATTTTATTTTATTATTTAATATTTTTATTTCAATCCTTTTTGCACTAAAGGGGATTTTTTCGCGATTAAAATTCATTCCTGTAGTAATAATTGCCACAAAAAATGTGCTGAAGAAATATTGTCCAATAAACTGTTACAAATTCTTCAGAAATTTTGTAATCGATAAAGAATATCTTTTGAGTCCCACAGAATTCCGATGTAATAAATTGGAATATATACAGGACAGCTTCCTCTAAATAATTAAAAAAGATTCAATTTCTACTTCGCCCATTCCCTCAAATTATAATTGTTTAAAGTTCTTAACGTTGAACACGTCGGCGCATCTATCTCCAAATTCCGTGAAGAGAATAGCTAAACATCCGTCTTATTCGAAAGAACTGTTTAGATTATAACACTTACTATGTTACGATTTCGATAAGACTTAACAATAAAATATTAATTAAAAAATTTCATATTATATTACAGGTATTTATTTTCCAAATTGGTTGCCTATTTTCAAGATTATACGCAGAGTATTGCAAAATATTTCATATCTTTATGATTGATAACATTAATCGATAATAAACTAATGTAACATTAATTTAGAAAATCCGTACTTTGTTGCAGGTAATATCATCGGTTCGTAAAATAGACATAGACAAATGGCACGCCTTACGTCAATCCGGATCATTGTGTGCCCCTTCGTTTCTACAATAATCCGTGTTAATCGGAGCGGCGGGCAACGTTCGAACAATAGACTCCGAAAATGAATCGGAGGTCGGGAAATAAACGATATTAAATTTCTGTTAAAAGTCCTGCGCAACTAAAACTTCCATAAACGATACAATTGAAAATTCCATTAAAAATTCGTCGCAATTGAAATTTCCATTGAAAATCCGTTGCAATTAAAATCATAATTTCCATCGACGCGAAATCTATTTGAACTCGAGTTTCGGTTAAACATTTTCGCACGATGCGATCGGTTAGAGATCGATTAGAATCGAGGTTCCTATAAAGGAACGTATTACAATTACTCGGTACCATTTTCTTTACAATTACTATGACTAGAATATTTGCGTTCGCGTTAATTTCTTAGAAGAAAAAGAATTTTAATATCTATCCCGTTTAATATTTACTCGAATGTTTAACCCTTTGCACTCCGTTGTCTCCTCTCCGGGGACACCGTAATTCTAGTATATGACTAAACATTAAAGTTTATTAGCGATTTGCAACTATTCTTCGATGTCTACAAATTCATATAAATCGAATATTATATATACATATACATATACAACGTATACTATATAATAATATAAATGTTCATATGCGTTGGTAGATAACATCCATGATGGCGTGGAGGGCAAAGGGTTAAATATCGGTGACGAGAGAATAAAATTTGATTCCGGCTGAAAGGAACGGATGAACATTCATACACGAAGCAATTATAATTTATTATTATAAATCACCATCTCGATCCTGACTCGTTAACACTAGAAAGACGGGAAAATGACTGTTTTTCGGCAATATAGGTATAACACACATATATATATCAACAACAATGATTAATAAACGCATTTATATGTTGTAGGAAAAGTCACAAAATTATAGGAAGCTGTGTTATTATTTAAATAATTATTTTTCTAATTGAAATTGAAAAGCAGGCAAAATGACTTGCTTAGGCAATCTAGTGTTAAAGTACGGCAAGGGGTTGAAGTTAGTCTTGCTGAATCAGAAGACTAAAGCTGTTCGGATTGGTGGAGTGAGTCATGTTGCACGCGGGCGACGAAAAGTGTGAGAATCGAGACGTGGCTCGGGCCAAGGGAAACAGCTCGGCGATTAAAAAGCCGTACGGCCAAGGGAGACGTTATAATTTAGATGCGATAGCATCGGGGCCAATAGGTTCGCGTTAATAAACGCAGCACGCCACCGTGTGCATCGATAACGGGAATCTAATGAGCGAGGGGTCCGAGGGTTAAGTATTGCGCCGGGCATAGACGCAAATACGCGCCGCGCCGCCGCCGCGTTCAAACAGAAACACAGTATCAATGCGGGGGCCGCGATAGAACTCTCGAGCGCTTTCATAAATCTCGGCAACCGATTGTTAATTTCCAAGTAACACCGCCCCGGTTCCCTATCCAACCCCCTCCCCTCCCGTTCGGCCCCGTGCCCACGGCCGCCGCCGCCGCCGCCGCCACTCCCGCACTGTTTTACGCGTGCACCGAGGTATTTGCAGCTCATTAAAGAGCATCGACCGCGACGCATCGGCCGTCGCACGGCGTCGCGTCGGCCGTTCGTCGACGTCGCGGATACACCGATTTTACGGCCCGGATATTGAGTCCTCGGATTTACGAGCACTTCCATCGAATCTTAAATTCGTCCCTCGATAGAGAAAACCGTCTGGGCCAGAAGGGGTGGGGGG
>NC_135778.1:34295228-34308384 GCF_028453695.1 Augochlora pura | reverse complement strand
TTTCCCAATTATTTCCTAGATTTCTTATTTATTAGTTCATCTCGTCATCTTAACTCCGCTCTTTGCTACTTTGTTCCGATCGGCCCAATCGCGTCGACTCTGGAGCCAATTGATTCGTCTTCCATTCTCGTTAGAGGCACTCCGTTTACCCTCCGCGGCCTCGATCCGCTAAATTTCCGCGTTCCTTGCCGCATTGTTCCGGCGTTCCTCGCCGGTTTATCTCGGGGGCTGTTTTTTTTCCCTCCCCGCTTTACTTTCGGTTCTTTGCTTCCGGGAATTAATCGACGCGTCCTTTGTTCCCGCGGCGGAATTATCTTCGAGAGCTAGAAGCATCGTCGCAATAATTTCGCGTCGCGGAATTCTGCAGCGGCGGCGGCGGCGGCGGCGGGGACGTTAGTCAACGGGAACGCGCCGGGCTCGTTGCGCGTTGCCTCCCGTTGCTACTCATTGCGCTCAGAAAAATTACACGGCCAAGTGGCAGCCGTTTTATTACACAACCGTGGCAATTCCGGCTGCTAAACTATTTTTCCACGCGACTACATCGCCCGTGTTCTTTGTGCTTTACGAGCGGCGGCCAACGGTCCGGGCGACGCGGACGTTACGGAGCGTTTCGGCTCGCCGCAGGGAAGGGGGGAGCCGACGCCGGCAAAAACCCTCCGCTCGAATCAATCTTGGACCGTCCGGACTGTCTTATTACATATGCGAATCATGCCGCGAATCGCGTACCTAATGACGCCCGCCCTCGAGATTTAGGGGAGGCGATTTTTCCGTCGGATAGGACGAATTTCGTTTCCCCTTCAGAAACCGACGGACTCCGGCTTCGTCGCGTACAAACGCCGCGGCGGAACGGTCACGTTGAAACCAACTATACGCGGCGTCGGAGGGCGTGCTTCGAGCTACGCGCGTACGTGTAATTCGAAATCGATGCACCTGTTACAACGTTCGCGCGCCGGTGAGTTCCGGCGAAACGAGTCGCCCCATTTTTGTTTCGTATATTTTTCGCCTCGTATCAAGGTCCTTCGCGTTCAGGTTCGCGGACGCGGAGTTTACGCGATACCGCGACGAACACGGCCCGGTTGGAATTATTCGACGTACTTCAACGGTTACCGGCGAGTAGCCGCGGAAAAATTGTTTGCAGGTAATTGCAAATACGGAGTTCTAGCGGTGTTTATTTGATCACAAGCGCGGTGTTTGCCCTGCGCCGCCTATGATACAGGAAACGCGGGGGCCGCGTGTTTATTTTGAACGTAACGCGGTTGCAATTATAAATGGGTGGTTCACATGTATCAAAGCGCGCGCGGCGCTCGAGTTTTTTCTAGACGCGACGGGTAAAAACCATTTCCGACCGCGATATCCTCGTTTACACATTTTTAATTGTACATACGGCGCTTAAGGGGCCGGAAAATTCGAAAAATTCGACGCGATTGCGCCGGTCTCGAATTTCTCTACCCTGTCCGGCCGGCCCGTTACGATTTAAAGGGAAATCATTTTTAGCGGTTTAACCCTATTCGCTGCCCTCTTAACGGTGCGGCGGATCCGTTGACCCGTCGGCTGTCACGCCGGATCGAAATGGCAGACATGTATTTTTCGGAACGGCGAAATTAACAATGAACTCGATACGCTCCGGAGCGAAATAGCGGGTTCTAATAAAAGAGACGATGTTCTGGAACGCCCAAATTATCTTTTCAAATCAATGACAACTGTATGACACGGCTGCATAAACGCGAAATTATTTCTATGCTTGAAAGCGTCGAACGGGAGACAAAAATAATCGCCTGCCATCTACGTGGACCTAAATATATTTATTTATTGATTACATTTATGAATTACGCGTTATAGCTGTAATCCGATCGATCCGAATTACGTGTTACAACGTGATTTAATTATCTTATAATCCGATCGAACGGCGATCCGAATTACGGATTACAATGTAACCGAATTACTATGTAATTATAATACCGTGAGTAATTCGACGGCAATTCTGCACGGTTATACGGCTGTCTCGGGCAGCGAGCGTAGGGTTAAATCAATTACTAATCAAACGCCAATTCCGCCGTTTGCAGGAAAGAATGGCACAATTTACGTAGCCGCGCCCCCATAACTTCTCCCATGAAACGCGCAATTTTCCCAATGACCGGGTACACAGCAGATTTTTAATTAACGGCCGATACGCGTTAACAGGGAAACAACGGCGACTGATTTCCAGTCGGCGCGCCGCGCGCGAACTTTCGAGCGACGAAAGGGGTCGCCGGCGATTGTGCCGGGAAGAAAGGAATAAACTGAAACACGATAGCCCGCCTCGGCGCCAGAAGAGAACGGGACGGAGCGGGGCGAGGGTAAGAACGGATAGGTGGATAGGGTAGGATAAGTAACCCCCCCCACCCCCCCTCCCGCGGAACTGCACGGCAAACAATTTGCAATGCTGAAGCGAAAAGTTGTCGAGCTTCCGCGGGAGGACGGTTTCTCACGAGGCCTGCGAAATCGAATCAGAGTTTATCTTCGTTGTCCCTTCCGCGGGGAGGGAAGGACAGAGCAAAGGAATCAACTGTCATCGGCAGGGCGATCAAACATTAACCGACGCCGATCGAATAATTGAACGCCCCGCCGAGTTCGACGGACCTCGGCTGGCAACAATTATTTTAGGGTCGGCCGTAATTCCGCCCGTACGATGGATTCTATGCGACGGCGCCTCGGCTTGTAATCGACCGAGAGGACAATTTGGGAGGAGGTGATATAGGATCGTTCGAGCCTCGTGCTTCGTTTTTATGGCTGTTGGCGAACGGTGAAAACATAAAAGCGTGCCGCGAGGCCTCGAATTGTCGTATCTGCTCTTCTTTAATTGTCGTATCTACTGTTCTCTAATTGTCCATAGTTGTTGACGGACGATTCCGACAAATTTACTATAATTCCACGATATTTCAAGAATTTTTACGGTCTATGAACTTGATTATAATTCCACGATATTTAAGAATTTATAGGGTCCACGAACTTGATTATAATTTTACAGCTGGAAAAGACAATTTTAGCAATACTACAGAATGATTCTATGATATTTGGAGAACTTGTGAAACCTGTAGACAGAGCTATTATAATTATAGCGCGAACGAAAATAATTTCATCGACGCTACAATTTGGCACCGTGTGAAAAATATATGAGATCTCTATATGTTGCTTCTTGGGATCGTGTAATTGGCAACAGTAATAAATCTCGCCTAATTTTCCAGAAAATGGATGATCGATCCAGGTTCGTTAACCCTCTATGAGTCGAATTTTTGTTTTAACTCCAAAAAGATCGTGGGAACGAAAATTCAGAAATTTCAAACCTATATATGCAAATGAAAACAAATTTTTGTGTTTAACCCGTTGACGCCGGCTTGACTTAGCGGTGACACATAGAGACTCGATATTATAAACTCAACATAATTATTTAATTTTTGTAAATTACGCATACAAAATATATTCTTGTGACTCCTACCTACGGTTTTCCTACTTGACAATTTGTTAAATCTAAACCTTATTAAAAATGATTTTGGAATGAAATAGAATAATTTTTGTGGCGCCTCGGAGTCACCATTCGAGTGCAAAGGGTTAACATACGTTCTTATGCGGAGGCTCCGTTTCGCCAAGTACGCGGCATGAAAACGGCGAAACGACGCCTGCAAGTCTGGCATAAAAATTGCAATAAATTTCGCGATCGGGGCGAGCGTGTAACGCCGTCCGATCGATGATTCTCATTACTCTGCGGTGGGACGCGTTAAAAAAGATGAAACTCCGGTATCAAGATACAATGCGGCCAGCGACGGTAATAAACTTACGTGTTCCCTTTATCCGGCAGTGTGACGCGCCACTATCTAACAGTTACCATAATAAAGTCTAATGTCGTACGATCGTACATTTTTCGCTGCCGAGCGGAAGAGAGAGTCGGGGAGATAGGGAGCGAGCAAGAGAGAGAGAAAGAGAGAGAGAGAGAGAGAGAGTGAGGGAGGGTGAGTAGGCGCACGCGAAACGCGATTACTTTTTTCCGCGACGGAGCCGAGCCTTCCACTCGAATCGATCGGTTGCTCCGGTTATTCTACGGGGAAAAACCGACAAGCCGAACTTCTCCAGCGCGAGCAACACTCCCCAGGCGTTTCTACTATTTTTATTAACACGTTATTCGCAAAAATGTTCGCCCCGGCGAAAACTTCTTCCAACACCTTTCGCAGCCAGTTGAACGCGCGACGATGCTTAAAGCGCCGATGAAATGCGATTTTGCTACCCTTCTTCCCCGATCAAACTGTACTCTTTTTTCGACTGCTGTCTGTACACCGAGCTATGAATCTCGGGAGGTTGATCCTCGGGCAGATTAACTCTCTCGGCGCCGGCCAAAAGAGTCTGTATTATGAGCGAAATGTTTAAAACTCGTTCGACGATGTTTGATCTTCGGAAAGAAATTGCAAGAATTTTGAAAAGCCTGATACGTAACAAAAAGCTGTATAAATAAACAAAAGCTAAATAAAAGGGAGAAGAAATAAGAAATGAAATTGTTGTTTAATAAAAATATTAAGAAAACTATCTTGTCAACAATAGTCAACAACGATACATCGTTGTTCGGTACTAAGAGGGTTAAACATTATCGCGCATTGCATTCGATCCCTGAAAAGGTTCGATTTCATCGCTTTTCGATTTACCTTAATTGTAATATGCATTATTGGCTCCGTTCGAAGAAAACTCAATGGAAGGCATTGACAACCGTTCGAAACTTTGTTACAGTTGTCGAGTAATCGTGAAAAAATGAGAATCCGTCCGAAGGGTTAATTAAACGGCTCCGATGTTGCGGGACTCTCCGACGTGTTCGGAATGAATCCGTGGAACAATTGAGCGGGCCGGTATGGCAGAGAGTTCGGTGCAACAACGAAGAGCGGGGACATAATGTCGAGGCAGTACGGCGCACGCTCACGATCCGGTTTCCCACGTACGACCAGTTCTCCGTCGCCGCAAAAAGATCGGAAACGAGCCGGAGTAACACGTATTAACCGGGATCGGAATAACAGAGCGATCCCTGGGAAGAGGACTCCCGGAGCACCGACGGGAAATACAGTTTTATTTTCGCGGGGCGCGCGGCGGTCAAGATCCGCAAACGATTCCCTCTCGTTTTCCATTCGTGCAGCCGCGTTCAAAAATATTTGATCGCGGCACTCGGCCGCGCACAATGAAATCCGATTTTATTGCGGAAAATTTCGCCACGTGCCAGCCGCCGCGGCGGAGGCGGAGACGGTTTTTCGGCTTTAAACCGGAAACGACGGGTCCGCCGGCCTTTAAATCGACGCGACGCGACCGCGCGGCCGCGTCATCGCGATCCGGATCTTTATGCAAATGGGGGGGAACGTTTTCTGCGCCGGTTGCACCGCGCGAAATTTCCTCTCCGGCTCTTCACGGCTTTCATAAATCGGTGAAACGTTGTCGGCCGCTTTATTAATCGAAACGCCAGTCGATGAAAAATCGCGGCTCCTCGGCTATACGGAAAGTACTTGAAAAATTCAATAAAAATTTGTTGTAGTAATTGACGAAGATTCAGTTCTGTAAAGTATACAAATTTTTTTAAAACGACCTGTATAACCTGTAGTTACGAATTATTACAGGTTTATTAACCCTTTGGCAGACTTTGGCACGGCCGTAGTTTTTCGTTAGACACGCATTTCTGAGGAGGTATATTAAAATATTCAAAATATTGAATTCTGTTACATTATACCAATATTACTTGAAGTGAACGATATTTACAATATATATAACATAAATATTGCACAATATATAATTAATCAAATGTAATAATAAACGGGGGAGAAATTTGATCTTGACGCCTATTGGCGTCTACAGTACCGGGAAGCGAACGTGTGTCGGACGCCAATAGGCGCCAACAGTAGTAAAAGGGTTAAATAACTCTTCCAAAATACAGTGAAAAATTTGTGCCGATCCGAAGCGTCGCATTCCCACGGAATCGCGTTTAAAAACAGCTCTCAGTACAACGAGACAACGAAAGTATCGCCGCGTTCGAAAATATCGCGTGAAAACGCTCCGTTCAACGCACTTTTGTGTAAAAATCTCCGGGTAGATTGCAAGCTATTCGGACAATTTATCTGGCCGGGTTGAAAGGCGACTGGGGAACGTTTTTAAATCTCCGAATGGCGTAAATCAGGGCCGGCATCGCGTGACAATATTCGAAATAGAATATCCCCGATGCTGATTCCCCCATTCACATTTTCGCATCTTTATTCAATGGGGGGGGGGGGGGGGGGGGGGGGGGGGGGGGGAGCAACGGAAGGGGGTTGGGGGGGGTTCATGTCCTGCAGGAGAACGTATACAGCGCGCCGGGGGAAAGGGGGGGGGGGGGGGGGGGGAGGGGGGGACGACAAGCGCCGCATAGAACTTGCATGACTATGAAATTCGTCTGACCAAACTTTCGAGGCGTTCGAAATAAACTCGATGTATGCTGATACGGCTACTCAAATATCACCGTTCGTTCCGCGTTCCGCTCCTTTCCGTTCGCGAGCCGGGGCCGAACCGTGCTCTTAGAAATTAAATTCAACTTCCACGGGCGAGAGAGAGGGTATCCCGGCGGCGGTCTCCGCTATCCGAACCGGGCCGAAGAAACGCGCGATTGTTTGCAATAAACGGCCTCGACGGAACGAAACGCTTTGCCGATACGCGGGACGCGACGGTACACCGATTTCCTTCTTGGACCACGTCGGCTGAAATCGATCGAAATCTTGCGCCTCGTGGCCTCGCGAAATCTTTAACGGCGTTTCGAATGTCTTTCGTATGTTGTATTTTTCTCGCGGGAACCCATCGCGAATCGACGCGGACGAATTACAAGGTTATGTCAGGTTATGTTCGCGCGCGCGCGTGGCGATTTAGATGGCGGCCGTTCCGATATTAGAGGCGCCCTCCGCACTGCTATTATTCCACGCTCGAAACTGGCGTCGGTAACGCGACACCCGCTTTCATAACCGTGCGGGATTAATCTGCGTGGTAATGCGCACTTTGCGTTGCGTTACATGACAATCAAGGTAATCTACAATTACCTCGTTCCGCGATTTATAGGAGAATTTTCACTTTGACCGCCGCCGGCAATTTCTGCCGCCGGGGGCCGGCGAACTCGCGACGCCGCGAACGATTTTTCGCCGTCGAGCTTTTTTCGCAGCGCGTCGCCGGGTATTAGCCGAATTCGCGCTGATTATAGTTGAATCAACGCCTAGGCCGGGCCGACACTAATTATCGAACGCAGTCCGACGCGTTCGAGCGAACTTCGTTTCGCGGGGGATTTTTACGAGCGGCGAAACGATCGCGTGATATTTCTCGCTGCAACGTTGCTGGTTAAACAATCGTTTCTTTTGTTGATATTCGGTATACTATCCTTTTTAATGATGATTATTTTTATTAGGCAGATAAGAATTTTAGTAAATTTTTAGGACAAAGTAATTTGATTGTAGTGATATATTCGATATACTGTTGAAGTATTATAATTATTATTTATATCTATATTCTTGGAAATAAATCCTATTGTATCCTGATCAGTAGTATTCTTCTTTTAAAATAATTCTGTCAATTTTGGATATTTTTTATTAAGAGAAACCCTAATAAAACTGTGTGTAAAATGTCAACTTGAAATAGAATATCTTTTCATAAGAATATCTTTAATAACATCACAGATAATGATATTAATAATATTAATAATTAACCTGACATAACCTGAAACTCTAATAAAACTGTGTGTAAAATGTCAACTCGAAATAGAATATCTTTTCATAAGAATATCTTTAATAACATCACAGATAATAATATTATAAAGATAATAATATAGAAAGGATACAAAACCGTATAAGATAATAATAATTATTATTCTTTATTAACGGGCTAGTATGATCCTTTTGAGTTGCATGGAGGTTATGTACATAGTTCGGAGTAACCTTATAAATAGTATATAAAAAGAAGAGAACAAATATGATATTATAATAAAAAAAGTAAAGCATAAAGGAATTACATAGTGCGTGTATCAATTTTGTAATCTTCAATTAATTTTAAAGTATTTAAATAATAATTTTAGTATTGCTTTAACAGAAACTTCCAGTTTTAATATTTCTAGAATGGGTGGACAATCGATTCTATGGTTAATGATTTTCAAAATATAAAGAATGTCTGCATCTTCACTCTAGTCATTTGTTATTCCATTAAAACTTACTATATTATCTGTAATGATGAATAATCGTATATAATAATAAAACAAATTCATTACGATCCATTCTTGTGGTGGAAATTAATTCTTTAATACTAGATTTGTTATAAACTATTTTTTAGCCCACTAAATAAATATGCAAGCGTGTACCATCGATGGTACACGCCAAGGATGGAGTCATAGTGGTGTAAAAAATATGGTATTGCTGTTCCACGAGTATAATTCCATGAGTATAGTCTAAGAACTTATGCTGAATTGTTTCTACTTTATCAATATAACATTGTTAACCCTTTGCACTCGAAGCGATTTTAACTGTAATTCTAGAATAACTTTTCTAACACACAGTACATCCATTTTATCCGACAAAATATACTTTATACATACGAAACTGAATCTTATAACTCATGCGACGACAGTTATGCTTATAATAATTTTTGAAATCTAATTTTTCATAATATAAAAATGATCTTGAAACGTGCTGTAACAATTTCAATAGTGCCTCAGAGTCGTGACGAGTCAGTGACGACTCGAGTGAGAATGGTTAATTACGGCCGCCATGAAAGAGGGAGAAAAAGGTCGCCGTAATATCTGTGCCGGATCCGCAGCTGCGAACGCCGGCTCCGTTGCGCAATCTCTGTGCCGCGAAGCGGAAGTTCGCACGGAGGTTAACAATATCGATGACTCGAAGAAGCGAGATACGGCCGAGTAAATTTTAGCTAATGCAGCGCGGCCGGTATAATATTACGCGGCGGGGAAAGGATAGTATGGCACGGTGCCATGGATTGCAATGCGAGCCACCTGCGTAAGGGAACGCGTGGGCGAGCTGGATAACGAGACGAGCGAGGATTAATCGGAAAGAGTTTCACCTGTGCGCTTTCACGGTGGTCCGCCGATCGGATCGGTCCGCGCTCGGCGATCGTTCCCCGCCTTGGAAAATTACGGGGGATCGATCCTGACAGCACCGGCGCCGGGGAGTGCCCGCGCCGGGAAATTCGCTGGGGGGAAAAAAGTCCTTCGACGCGGGTCCGCGAGGCGTTCTACATGCACACGCGGCGCGGAACGTGATCGCAGGACTCGATACAATAGTTCCTTGAATTTCCGTGCATTTTTCTCGGCCCGTTTCTGATACGTATTTCACGGCATAGTTTGTGCGCCGCTGCGACGCGAGCACATTTTTAGCGCGATCGTTAGACCGAGCGTTTCCATGGAAAGCAAAAACCGTCTTCGTTAATTGGAGGAGAAGAGTTTAATTTCAACCACGTATCCACCGCGTCGCCGGTGGATTAAACGATTAAACGAACAAATAGATCGGCGAGACAATTTTTATCTCGCGATCGTTATTACCTAACAACGGACCATGCCAGGGGAATGTTCGTTAACAGACGCGACGCTCCTGTTTAGAATAATCGTAACGTTCCCGGGAGAATGTATTAATCATTGAGCCCCCCCGTCCGTTTGGTTTCTGCCGACAGAGGGTGCGCGCGCACGGCTGCAAATGCATATGATATAGAGAGACGGAGTCAAACGGGGACTTCTTGCGTGGCCGAGTGAATTTTGCATAAGCCTCGCGCAACCGCGTCGCAAGAAACACGGAGTAGGTGCATCGCGACGCCGCGTCCCTGTTTCGCGCGCGGGCCGAATCCCGGTCGAAACCGGCGGCGGTTTATGATATATCATCGGTGGTTAATGCGGAAGTTCCCGACCCTTAATTAGAATCGGAGAAGTTCGCCGAGGAACCGGGCGAGCTCGAATTACCGCGAACGTTCGCCGAGTATCAATCGCGAAGTTGTTTCGAGAGGCGTTCGGAAAGCGAGTATGCGCGCGAAAGAGAGAAAAAGAGAGAGAGAGAGAGAGAGAGAGCGTCGAAAAATACTCGCAGACGTGGAGTTTTCGTCGAGGGCCATCGAAGTTGCGAATATATATCCCCGGCGAAAATGATTTCGAACCGAGTTCGGCGGAGCTTTCTTCGGCCGGGAAAAATCGCTCTGTTTGAACAATGCGTTTCCGCGGGACGTTTTATCGCCGGCTGTCGTACTAGCGGGCTCGTTACGCCGCAATAAATGTATTGAGCAACGTAATGGCGGAGCGGTTAGGGCTCCGTTTGTATTGGAGCGACGCCGGAGGAAGATCTGCGAGCGCCTCGCGGTACGAACTGCTCGAGCGTGGGCGGACCGTTTTACACCTACAATTAAGTTCCCCCGCCGGATCGTATTACCGAAGAATGCACTTTATATTTATCAGATTACACCGCGCCGAACACGAACGCCGAAAAACTAGACTGCGGCCTGCGAGCGTTTAAGAAAGCGCGAGGCTGCTGCCGAGTTCGTTCATTTTTGGCGAGACGGGCTGCGAAACCTGTAAATCGTTTTTTAGTTTAGCTAGGAACATTTCTAGAGTCTGTTAATTTCATACAGGTGCAGAGAATATTTGTGTGATTATTTATAGATTTATAGTAGACTGGTTAAAATGCTGTAGCTTCGGGAGCTGTATCTATCTTATCGTAATTACTATTAATTATGTAATATTATTATGCACGGAACAGGGCATAGGTTACGATTATATTAAATTATTATACTAATAGAATAAATATTAGGCGCATACAAAATTTATTCTTTTCTTTCTTTTTCACAGTTTGCCGACCGATAGCTTATTAATCGGCTTGTTCCCTCGACCGATAGCCTGTGAATCGGTTATCATAGTATCCAATAATTTGATATCTATTATTGAGATCAATATATTATATTCTACTACCGCAAGCTTCACACTATTATAATATAATCTCTTAAATATTAAATATCTTTGACGATAAATGAAATACATAAAAATCAAAATAGAAATGAAAATTTAACATCGAGCTAAATATTCATGTTCGAATCGGTAAAGTGTTAAGAATAAACAATATTTTCCGGCAGACCTAATACTTCTCAACTGTGATTATTTTTTAATCATTTTCCTACTCTCTTACTGTCACATTTCCGTCGCAATTGCTATAGATCCTTGACATGGCCACAGTCGGCGCATCTAGTTTATTTATTAGAAAAACTATTAGAAAATTATTATATATAGAAAATTATTATATATAGAAAATTATTTCTCGGTGCGTCGATCGAATCGATGCTGTTCTTCTATTCATCCGTCGCCGAGCTTTCTGATTCGAAATGATTCTCATAACCTAACATGGCCACAGCCGACGCATCTAGTTTATTTACTAGAAAAATATTATCTATAGAAAATTACTTTTCGGTGCGTCGATCGAATCGACGCTGTTCTATTTATTCGTCGCCGAGCTTTCTGATTCGAAACGATGCTCATAACCTAACATGGCCACAGTCGGCGCATCTAGTTTATTTACTAGAAAATTATTATCTATAGAAAATTATTTCTCGGTGCGTCGATCGAATCGACGCTGTTCTTCTATTTATTCGTCGTCGAGCTTTCCGATCCGAAACGATTCTCATACCTTGGAGAACGATCGACTGCTCGGACTGTACGCGAGCTCGAGCGAGAGCTGCCATTTTGAATTTCACCGGCACTCGTTCCTTGGGATCGCAGAGTAAACCAGGTAGGACGGGGCTGAAAGGGGCTGAGCAAGTTTTTCTCGCGACGCTAGGCGACGCGAGGCGCGGCGCGGCGAGGCGAGTCGACGCGCTATGGAAATGGCCAGCCGGGAGCAGCAGCGCGGCTGTTTTTTCCCGGCGTGCCGTGCCGGCGAAAAAGCAAGAAGCTTCTTTCGAAGTCGACTCCCCCATTTGCAATGCTTACCGACTGCGTGCTCGCCGGCGAAACCTTTACAAAAGTCAAAGTGTTTTTAAGAGCCGAGTGTCCCGCGGCGGATGCGCCTCCTAACCTCCTCAATCGAATGCATCTCGTTAACCTCCGCCCGGTTCTCCCGAATTTTTCTCCCGACCAGCGCCGCCCCAGTTTAACAACGCCGCGCCGCTCCGAACCCGTTTTATCCGACGGATAAGAGACGCGTGGCTAACGAATGAATATTATTTCATTCGGCGCCATCGAACCGGCATTTATCCGGCGGAAAATTTAGCCGGAATAGAATTTTGCCCGACCCCGTGTGCTGTCCAACTTGAAATTTTGTAGGATCGTTGAGTAACGCTCTCAGGGTTTACTAAAAAAAAAACAAAACAAAAAACAATTGTCAAGCGAAAGCCGTTTCGTTCCATCGGGATGACAGAGGACTCGCGACAGCGGGATTAAAAACCGAGCGAAACGCGCGACGCTCTCGTGAAATTATCCCGGGGTGTTCGACAATTTTTAAGAAAAAAGCCCTGCGACCAATCGATTCGAAATTCGAGCCGCGACGTTGCACGGCATTTACGCGCGAGCCTCCGAACGATTGATCGAGCGAGGGCAACGCAGCATCGTTCGCAGTTAACCCGCCGGAGTCGACGCGATCGACGCGAGTCTAATTAACATTCGATTCGCGATTCCGATCGATTTTTCGCCGGCCAACGCGGGGCGATCGAAGGAAAAAGCCGAGAGCGGTCTTGACTCGCCGGAATTCGATTATCCCCGGCGGGCCAGAGCGAGGCGAAACAAATTTTTGCTAACGGAACGGCCGCGGCACCGCGGCCGAAATTAATGAAATCTGCAACATTCTAAAAAGCCGGGCGACCGATTCAATTAGCAACTTTTACCGAACGATCGAATATAATTGTATTCGCGTGATATCGGTTGACGCGCCTCGACTGCGCCCGAACACGCTTCGTCGATTAATTCATTGAGACGTCTTGGCCGGGCAATTTAAAAGGTCACGGTTTTTCACCAATTATCCAGTTTCAATTTTTCCTCAATCATCCAATCGACCGTAGCCGCGGCTAATTACCCCCTTCCTAAAACTCCGTGCAACTATCGTTGCGACCAATTCGAGCTTCAATTCTCAGCAAATTGTTTCCAAGCGGTTATCAAGTACGGCCACTTTTGCGTACG
>NC_135778.1:34283952-34295128 GCF_028453695.1 Augochlora pura | reverse complement strand
GGGGGGGGGTAATTAAAGCGCGGTTTAACCAGCCAGTCTTTTCCGCGGGAGGGAACGGGAACAACGAACGAAGGTCTGAAGTTTCCGCGTCGCGGCGGGGTCGCCGCCGCGCGGAATCTATCATATGCAGGTACGCCGGCGCACTCTCAAGTATGCAACTAATTAAATTCCGTGTGTACGTATGCCGTGTGTCGTACTTAAGTAAAACGTGTACCCGCGCGGCGGCT
The DNA here is from genome assembly GCF_028453695.1 of Augochlora pura. Lineage (NCBI taxonomy): Eukaryota > Metazoa > Arthropoda > Insecta > Hymenoptera > Halictidae > Augochlora > Augochlora pura. The sequence continues at coordinate 34,294,901 of NC_135778.1, read as the reverse complement.
GTAGCGTACGCTCTCTGCAAGAACTTGTTCGGAACAACCGCCTCTAGTTATTCGTTTGCGCGACGACTAGCTTCGTCGTTTCTCGTACTCGCGAACCTCGCCCTCCTCCACCCTCTCTTCTTCTCTCTCACGCTAACCCGCGCTCCCTCGCCTTTCTCGCCCCTTTCACGCGCCGCGAACCCTCCCTCGGTTTCCACCGACACGATTTTCCCCGTGCACTCGCGCCGAGGACGTGTCGAAGGTCAAACACGGGGAGCTACGTATTCGGAAATGCTTCTGAACAATTTCAATCCCCCTGGGGGGGGGGGGGGAGTGGGAAAACTGTTCTCTGTTCTTTGCGAATCCGGAATCACTCCGGATCGGTTCGTGATTCAAATACTTCCACCGCGCGCGCGTGTGTTCACCACGTTCGCCGGGGCCCGCGCTCGCGCGCGCGCGCGCGCGAAATTGATCGGTTTCGCGGAACTTCGAGGGGCCGGGCGTCGGCCCGCCGATTTTATTTCCGCGCTCCTTGCCGGACCAACTTCCGACATTGTTTACCCCTCTCCCTCCCTCTTCGACCGGCGCGGAACTTTCTCGCGCCGGATTGTTATTGTCCGCGCGGGCCACAGGTGCGCCCCCGCGAATAATTGCTCGCGTTTGCGATTTTTGCCCGAGCAAAGTTTTTCGGCCGGTTTTTTTCACCGGTCGTTCATTCATCGATCGTTCATTCGATTTTTCGAAACGGCAGAACCGACGACGTGTCGACCGTCGATTTCAGACTCTCTCCCGCGACGCGTTTCCGCAGCCGAATTTTTTTTTTATTTTTAGAACAATGCATTTGTTTAATATTGTTTGCAGATTTACCGGCGAGCGTTAACCATGTTGCGCTCGCACAATGGAATCGAACTATATACCGTGTTCGGGCATTTTTCCAGAACGAACCGTTCGATTCGTCGACTCGAAATTTCGCGAGCATCCCCCGAGGACGTTCTCGGAATGTAGTCAATTTTTTTGGAACGAGTACAACGGCGCTGGTCGAAGTTGTCGCGAGTCTAAGGGGGCCACGTCGGCGCGTCCTACGTTGCACGTGGCAATTTCCCGGAGAACTATGAATAAATTCCTTAAAAATATTAAAAATTTAATATCAATTTATTAAAGAGCACTCGCAGGACACTCGAGAATTTGTGCAAGCAAAACCGTCCTATCTACCGGCAGCAAATTCTCTACAATGCGCCCCGGGAGACCACTTTTCTCCTCCGCCGCGAATTTCAACTTGCAAAATATAGGCTAGCCGCAAGACGCGCGTATATTCGCGAAAGTATTCGCCCGTCGGGCCGTCCCGATATTTAACGTCCGCTGCCGTTGAATAGGCGTTTAATCGACACCGTTATCGAGTCTTTTAAACAATGGTAACAATAAAAGGCAATCCGCGCAACACGCTCGTAACGAACATAATTGGAAGGTGTACCGTTCGAGGGTGATTCATTAATATCATCAACTATTCGATAGATATGTATATATCCATATACATATATATACATATATATATATTATTAAATACCGTGTGTGCACAATTGCATTGATCAGCCGCGCTAAACGGTCGAAAAGTCCGCAGCGGAATTGGCGCGGCGCGCGAAGTCGCGGATCGCTTGAAATATGTCGGCAGTCAAATTTCATAGACGCGGCCGGGACGCAGTGTTGTCGCTCGCGAAAATTCAATATTTCGAATTCAACTCGATATAATTATTGGGTTGCGGTGGATCTTGCGAAAATATCGAATCAAATCCCCGTTTATCACGATTGTGCCGCTGCGCGCGTTCATTTACGCTCGGAATATCGCCGCGGTAATTTCCCGAATCACTTTGACTTTCTTATTCATCTTGGTGACGTCACATTGTTAAACATATAATAATATGCAATATATGTTAAAATCATAAAGCATGGAAAGGGAAATTCTATGGTTGATTTGAAGCAACTTTCATTTTTACGAAAATTACAACGGAGGCTTCGTTGACGAGTTTTATCACGAAAAAGAAAGACTAATAACACGCTAATAACAGGTTAACCCTTTGCACTACAACTCCTTTTACGTTGCGTTGATTAGCACCGAGCTGTCCTCAATACTGTTCTTAATAGAAGCAGATGAACTTTGCTTCTTCTATTGCTTTATTCAATTCCGTTTATAGACTTCAATTCCTAGACTTCGAGAATTCAATTTTATTTCGATTTAGAAGAAATAGATAGAATTTATGAAAGCTTCGCGTACGCGCCGCTAGGGGTCGGACGCGTGAGGAACGGCGCCACTGGCGCGGAAGAACTGAGAAGAGTAATTTCTAACCTCAAACTGTGCGATATGAAAACTGAGGAAAGCAGGAACGTTCAATTGGCGATTCTCTAATTTTAGGTTAGTATATATAAGTTGTAAATAGGGTTAGAAAAAAGGGGAAAATCATATAAAAAGAAATTAATAAACATTAATTTTAGACGAATCCATTGGCGTTTCCTTAATCCTACACACAAGAAGAAAGAAATCGAAAACGTATTATATTTATATTTAATAGATCTTGCATGGAACCTTTGTGACGAGTCTGGCTCGTTATTATAGTGCAACGAGTTAACCCTTTGCCGTATCATTATTTTTACAATTGTCATGGTTGAAGTTTTTCGAATTGCACTAATTTCTGAAAAGAGAAAGGTATTTTATATTTATTGTGTGCATACATCTATTTGAATGTTTAAATATTGGCGTCAAGAGAATAAAATTTGATTCCTAGTTAAAGGAACGGATGAACATTTATGCCTAATAGCTTGTCACTAGAAATCTTCATCGCTCGTTGAAATACGGCAAAGGGTTAACAAAGCCTCGCACAGCATTTTCGCCAACAGAAAATTCGCTCCCACTTAGCCGCGCTATAATCTTACGACTCACCTTTGAAACGTTCCTTTCCAATACTTAACATTTCCAGGGACGTATCTCTATCGAGCGATTCGATAATATTCGCCGTAGGAACGAGCAGCAATTTCCGCGGTATTTTTGTTTCGAGCGCCTTTCGAGCTTCCCGTGGCTGCGGCGACAATGTTGATCAGGGAGTCGAACGGCGGTGTCCCGGGGAATCGAAGCAGGAGAGGTTCGATAGGTATCGATCCTCCATTACCAGCGGCAGGACGTTGAATAAGCTGGCCGAACGATATGATGTAGAGCTGTAAAAGAATATTACGTGTCCGATTCCTCTCGAGTATTTTATCGCCCGGGCCCGGATTTATGTAAGACCAGGCGGTATATCCCGGCTCGCAAATATCAGAGAGTTCCCCGCGCAATAATTTCACCTAACAGCGCTCTCTCTCTCTCTCGGACCGGCACGAATTTTCCCTGCTCGACTTTCGAACACAAAGGGATCGCTTTAGTTCGACCCGATTCTTCGACGTCGCGCGCGCGCGCGCGCCTCGTTCTCTTCCGGATTAAGCAATAAAAAGGGCAAATTGAGTTATAGACGTAACCGCCTCGAGCACGGCGGTCTATAGTTTTATTTTCATACTCTATTAGATCAGTAATGGCTCGGCCCCGGAGATCTCGGCGGCCTGGAAATCGCGAATCAATAATCGTTACTCCCACGAGATGTCTCGGGCTATTTGTGCTTTATGCGAGCCGGCCGCGCTCGATACAGATTATGGTTACAATGTTGGCCGCGTCGATCGATTGTTTATCTCGCGACAGGCAAATACCTAGTCGGCCGAAACGTTTAAGAAAATGTCTTTTCGAAAATATCTTCTTTACCACCGACACCCTCTTGAACTCACGATTCCGCGTTCTATTTCGTCTTCTACAGTCTCGAAATTTAAATCTCGAAAATTAACGCAACACGCCGGTCACGTTTCCCTTTGATTTAGGTCCGCGAGACTCTTTTTATCGCGTTTTATCGTGCGATACGTTCCCGCACATTTACCGCGCGTTCTGCAATACCGGCACACGTTCGGTACATTCTACAATACACGCGCGCGTTCAGCGCATTCTGTAACACCCGTATATACATTTAGGGCACTCTGTGATACGTGTGTGTATGTGTGCGCGTTTACCGCACCGCGTTACACCGCAGAGACGTTCTCGTGCATTATACGTAGAATGCGTGTATGCGTGCATCGCAGTATAGACGCTCTCTCTCTCTCTCTCTCTCTCTCGGCGCACCGTACAATACGTGTGCGCGCATTTTCAAACGGGGGCGGACGTTTGAGAGAAAGTCGACCGGCGGTTTCCAAGAAAGGGGATTCCGGTAGGTGGTGGCGTGCGTTTTCGGGTCGCGGGTCAAAGGGCGCGACTCCGGCCCGTTAAAATTGAGGAAGTTCGGCGTACGGATTCCCCCCGCTCAAGGACAGATTTAAGCAGCCGTAAACTTTTTAACGAGGACGGGGAGTTCCAGCGGAGATTTTCGTGATCCACGGAGTCCTCGGGAGTCGGGCACGGTAACCGGAAACAACAGGGGGAAGTGTCTTATCGTTCTATCCAATCCTAATGCGTCTCGTGGCTATTAATTTGTCTCTCTCTCTCTGCGAGAGGACTCTGGGCACGTGTTGGTGCACACGTACGCGGTACGCCGGGAGTTTCCGGGAAACAATTCGGGCGTTTCACGCGACAAACACCGTTACCGTTCGACCTTATTATACCAACACCCGGCTGCGCACTTGTCACGGATACCTCCGTTATAATTCTTTCCCTGGGCGAACGTATATACAAGGTGTACCGCTGCGAAACGTCTAATTATCTTCTGGAGACGTGTACGGGCGCTAGATTGTGCACGCCACGTGGAAAATTGTTGCCAAACGAACCGACGGGACCGTGCCGGTCGCTTTTACTACCGAGAGCAGGATAGTGTCGACCGTATTGTTGCAATTTGTTTGTAAAAAGACCCTCGTGGAATTATGTTATAATAGGTTGAGGAGAAAGAAATCTATTATTTTCACGTGAACTTCAAGACTTTATTTAACATCCGATTGTCGGATTTAGGTCAAATATGCACCGTTTTGTTTTACAATTTATTGCTATTTTAACCTTTTAGATACGGCAGGATTTTGCGCAAATAAAGTTTTTCGTAACTAAATTACGATTTTCTCCTAATATACATTTTTTCCGGATATCTATATATAGTACTAATAACATATATTCTTTTCTTAATATATTGTATATACACACTTTCACTTTAATTGTTTGCTTTAACAAATAATAAAACAATTGAGTAAAGCACGAGCCATACGCGAAAGCCACTATAGTGGCGCGTAGTATCTAAAAGGTTAAAGGTACCTTCACAATGCCACTCACGCAGAAGTCTTGGCTCCTATTAGCGAAAAACTCTTGAGAGAAACTAAATAATTAATCGGTGCGATTTTCTTACTAAATTAAAGGTGGAAGTCCGAGCAGCAAGAAAACAATATAGATTAGGTGCTCTTTGGAAATAATACAATAAAATATGTCTAAAATGTGCTTCTCGTCCTACCATCTTTATACAGTGATGAAAACGAAACTAAATAACTAATCGATACAATTTTCTTACTAAATTGAAGATGAAAAACCAGACAGTAAGAAAAAAATATAACTCAATTATTTTGAACGCGTTGATAAAACAAAAGAATGTGCTAAGATCATCTGTTAACAAAATTCGCGATCGCTTAATTGCCAGCCCAATAAAAATGTTTCGCGAAATTGTTTATAAGCTCGGCAGTTTTTCAGCCGTAATTAACAGCTGTCTAGTCGCCGTTAACGAGAACGTTGCGGCGGCTGTTCGTCTCGTCGATGTTAAGAAGCAGTTGTAGATTACGCGATATTAAGAATTAATTGGCCGGCGCCGCGAAGCGAGCGGAGCGAGTACGATCTCCAGGCTGCGACCGGTAAATTTCCGTGCCAGGTGCAAAATCGAAGGTGGAATTTAATGGAGCATTCGATCGAACAAGGAACGACGTGTACACGGGGAGGAGGGGCTCGGCGACCGAGCACATATTTCGCCGGCGAAATCCGCGAGAGCGAACGAAAATGCTAAGTGGGCTATCATTCGGCTGCGGACTGTATTTCGCAGGGTTGTTTCGTCCCGGAAGACTCCGGCGATATTCGTGGCTCGTAAAAATGGCGGAAGGAAGGCGGTGAATAGGTGGAATCCAGAGGAAAGAGCGCGGAAGGGACGTGGAATAAGGTAAAAAGGATGACCGGGGCTAAGCGGGCCGGACAGAGAACGATCGGCCGCGAGGAAAAAAAAGAAGAGAGAGACCCAGACGGATAGAGAACGGGGGAACGGAAGAGTGGAAGAGAGAGAGAGGGAGAGAGAGAGAGAGAGAGTCGCGTGTACGCTGGAAATAGAGAGAAAGAGAGAGAGTAGAAGAGAAGGAGTGCCGAGATACTGCTTAAAATTAATTATGGCACAGACAAATTTCGGGTAATAATTGTTCAACTTTTACCGGCTATAACTCCGCGAAAAATCATCGCAGGATAATCACTGTACTTTCAGATTAAAGCCTGAAATCCCTGCTTTAAAATAGTCATCTTGGTTTCCAATTTTCATGCACTTTCGATATTACACCCTCCTCAAAAGCGAGGTTATGTTTGTCACACTGAAAATCCTCAAATTCGACGTATCGAAAATCGTCAAATTCGACGTATCGAAAATCGCCAAGTTCAACGTAACGCACGGACTTCGCAAAATTTTGTTCAACGATGCTGTTTACAGCGAAATGAAGCCGGGATCCTCCACTTTAATTAAAAAAAAAAAAGAGAAATAAGGCTGCGATTTTTTTTCGCCAAGTTACAGCACTTGAAAGCAACCCCTTTCACGGCCAACCCTTCCGACCACCCCTACGTGCCAAAAATCCCTGGGTTACTTCAAAGTGCTGTAACGCTGCGTCAAAAAATCGCAGCCGAGTTTTCTTTTTTTAAAGTTAAAGAACAAAAATCGAACTTTATTTTACTATAAATGGTATTTTCGAAAAAAATTTTACAAGATCCACGCGTTTCGTCAAAATTGTCAATTATCAGTGCGACGAACGCGACCTCGCCTTTAAGCGGTTGCTTCAGTTATGTCAATTTATAATAGTTATAAAAATATAATTATGTTTGAATAGCGTGTATTATTCGTTATGGCGTAGACTCATATTATTAGGAGAGTCGAGGTACCGGCCTGTAATTACTGGCGTGGTATAATCGATGAGAGGTCAGACGGGCGAAATTTTTCGATGCCCGACTTTTCATTGACTCGTACTACTTGCGGAGGTTTGTAAAATTATCGAAAAACTTTCGTACACCAGCAAGCGAGAGGGAAAAAGAGAGAGAGAGAGAGAGACAGAGACTGAATGTATAGAAAGAGAAAGAGCGAGAGAAAGATTGAAAGGAGAGAGAAAAATAGAGATGGAAGAAGAGAGAGTGAGAGAGCTAGAGATATATAGAGAGAGACCCATATCGGAAATGGTAGCACCGATCGGAAACGTACGGCCGCTGCGTACGACGTTCGAATTACCGCGCGGCCATTACGATATTTACGATACTAGACCGATCAGCGGTCCATCGATTTCTACGTTTTTTTTTTTTTTGTCCCAGGACCCGGCATATTAATCGAGATTTCCATGGGAACTAACGGCCGCGCTTGCCTTGTCCAGTGAAGAGTCCCGCCTTGTTGCAACTACTTAGAGCCCTCTGCGCTACGTTATCCTCTTATTGTTTGCTTCTCGGACCAGCTTCCGAACCGATTACCGCCGACCTCGCGTGTGCCTGTCCACCCCTGTCCGCTTTTCGGTGGTCCGGGCCACTAATTTAACACCGGGAACACTAATAGCTAGAAAAACGACGATTGTTTTTGCCCGGACGAGATTAATTGGCGCCGGCGTCGCTTCGGTATTTATTGTACTTCGAAAGCGGACCAATGGAATCCGCTATTCACTTAACTCTTTATGGTACGTTCTGTAAGTAATATTATCATAATTTATGGTAGAACTGTTATTATTATCATAATTTTTTGTATAACTGTTATTATCATATTAATTTGTGGTATAACTTTTTTTATCATAAAAATTTATGGTATAACTATTATTATATAATAATTATTGATATAACTATTATTATCATAGCAATTTATGGTATAACTATTGTTACCATAATAATTCATGGTATAACTGTTATTATCATAAAAATTTATGGTATAACTATTATTATATAATAATTTGTGATATAACTATTATTATCATGGTAATTTATGGTATAACTATTATTATCATAATAATTCATGGTATAACTGTTATTGTCATAAAAATTTATGGTATAATTGTTATTATATAATAATTTGTGATATAACTATTATCACCATAGTAATTTATGGTATAACTGTTACTATTATTATAATTTTTGGGGAATAACTATTATTGTCATAAAAATTTATGGTATAACTATTATTATCATAATAATTTGCGGTGTAACTATTATTATATAATAATTTGTGATATAACTATTATCATCATAGTAATTTATGGTATAACTGTTATTATAAGAATAATTTATGATATGCCTATTACTATAATTTATCATTAATTTAGGAACGACCAATTGCTTCCTTAAGAATTTCTCCTCATCGACAATAAATCCTGTTCTCTGCTATAAATCTCTTTACCCTGTCCCCATTTGTCCGCCGCGATAAAAACTGACACAAAGAGCCGCACAAACAATACGAAATAAATAATTAACGCAACCGTGAAGGAATAATAAAATGTTTTGACAACGGAGGCTCGAACAATCCCGCGTACCAGTTTGCACGCAGATCCAAGGGATAGCCTTCGTGATCGTCTCCGTCAATTATTAATAATTATAAATAATAAACGCGGTCTTATCAGAGCGGCTAGTTTCAGTCCATGGTCGTTCGATGGTCGTTCCACGATTAACCCGTCACCCCAGAAATGGGTTACAGAATTATTTTTTTCCGCCCCCGGGAAAAAGTTCATTTCCACGGTGACGGATCGTGTAGATCGAAGCCAGCGATCTGCGAAATGCAAGAGGATTAAACGAGTAATCGATATCGTTGATCTCGATTTCCCAGCCCATTTTTTTTCTCCTTTCTTTGTTCCGGCAAATGGTCTTGATTTTATCGAGCGAAACGCAAATTATACTGCGAAGCGTGTCCAATTCGCATAATGCGGGGTTCAATCCATAAAAGGCTGCGGGCCGATCAACAGTCGGAAGCAACAGCCTAAGTGACTCCGTACGATAGAAATGAATCAATTAATGTTTTCCAACCCCCTTTGCGCTGTAGTAACGAGTTAATAACATAACTTATCGACCGCGATAAATATTTAATGCTAGGTCTAATAAATATGGATACTATTAATATTATTAATTTATTCTAAACCGAGATGAAATTGAATTCTTCTGTCGTCGAAGTTTAGAAAAGAAAGTAAATAATGGCATCTATGAATTGAACTCGCGTTGGGAAAAGTGTATTGAAACAAATGGGGCACGTTTTCATTAAATCAATAGCTTTTGAAAAAAGATATGCTCGCCTAAAAATCTGATATTTCATATACGCCAAACTAATATTAAGAGAAATGGCAATTTAGTTATGAAAAACTTTGACTCTGAGGCGCTATTAAAAATTACATGTCTCGAAATAATTGTAACACTATCAGGCTTATATTTAAATATTGTTAAAATAACAATATTTTTTTTACTTGCTTATAAGTTCAATTTCATTTCATGCAATAAATCGCGTGACATAGAAATACCGAAATTAAGAAAACATATCGAAAAAATAAAAATTGGACCGGTAAGGGATAAGAGGTTAATGGCAGTACTAAATGCTTTATAAACAAATATAAATCTAGCAAGGTATCTCTAAGGGCGACGGCGTTCGATATTAATTTTCAGTCTGCGCCCCACTTTTTCAAGTCGCAAACAATGGTCCGGCGGGATCGAATTACCAAGACGAATTTACGGCGATTCGACGTCGCCCGAGGTTGTCGGACGGGGCCCGTTCTCAACGTCTTGATTGCGTTATGGCCGGGAACGGGCGAGCAACAATGATTACGAGCGAGGTCCGCGGAGCGCGCGGCCTCGGCCGCGATCGATGAACTCCGCCGCTCTAATGGCAAATGAAAGAAAATAGGAATTATTCAGGTCCGTTGCGTGAAAGCTCTCCGGCACCCTTCTGCGGGACACGCCCACGCATAACAATCCACCCCTGCAGCCCCCTCCCCTCTCTTTGCGAGAGAACCTTGTAATACACCGGTCGACGAGATTATGAGACGTTCCGGGAACCGCTCGATTAATATTCCTCGACGCTCGAAATTACTCCGGGGGGGTCTGTCCCAACGTACTTTTACTAATTTTACAAATGCGTGAAACAACTTTTTCCAGATAATTGCGGACAATTACGGGCGGATTAATTCGCTCGAGCTCGCGCATAGCAAACGACGATAACGGTTGAACGTTTTTCTAGATGGAACAATGGAATAACAATAAAATTGAATAACAATAAAATGGAATAATAATAAAATTGAATAACGATAAAATGGAATAACAGTTTTTTGAAATTTTGTCACGATGATCTGAATTTTTTACGATAATTTGAACAGTGATCGAAATAATTATTGCGAAGAGAAATACGGAAGAATGTTATTTTTCTATAACAATTTGCAAGCGAATCGTCTGCCGTTTACCACACGCGCTCGCTTTCGAGCGAAGTTCGAGCCTTCTTCTTTAATTAAAAAAAACGAGAAACACCGCTGCGATTTTTGTTCGCAAAGTTACAGCACTTGAACGCAACCCCTTTTCACGGCCAACCCTTCAAACCACCCCTACGTGCCAAAAATGCAAGGGTTGCTTTAAAGTGCTGTAACTTTGCGAGAAAAAAATCGCAGCCGAGTTTCTTTTTCTCTTTTAATTAAAGGGCGAAGATCGAACTTTGTTCCACTGTAAACGGTGTCTCTGAACAAAATTTTACAAGGTCTGTGTA
>NC_135778.1:34261724-34283852 GCF_028453695.1 Augochlora pura | reverse complement strand
ATGGATAAAATGGATAGAATGAATAGAATGGATAAAATGGATAAAATGGATAAAATGAATAGAATGGATAAAATGGATAAAATGAATAGAATGGAGAAAATGGGTAGAATTAATAGAATTAATAGAATGGATAAAATGGATAAAATGAATAGAATGGATAAAATGGATAAAATGAATAGAATGAATAAAATAAATAAAATGTATAAAATGAATAAAATAAATAAAATGGATAAAACGAATAAAATAAATAAAATGTATAAAATGAATAAAGTAAATAAAATCCTATTTCACTGGAACAAGAAGAGCGTCACCCATATTTGGGTCACGAGGCGACGAACGTGTTAATTGCCGAATTAACCCCTTGCGCTATAATAACGAGTCAGACTCGTGGTGAAATTTTTCCGCAAGGTCTACTAAATACGAATATTATTAATTTCTCCTAAACCGAAATCTAATTCGATTCTTCTGTTATTAACCCTTTGCACTCGGATGGTGACCTTGAGGCACCACTTAAATTATTACAGACGCTCCTTTAAATAATTTTTATATTATGAAAAATTACGTTTTAAAAAGTTATTAAAAGTGTAACTGTTGTTGCACGAGTTACAAGATTCAATTTCATATGCATAAAATACATTTTTACTATATAAAATGGAAATGCTGTGTGTCGGAAAAGTTATTTTAGAATTACAGTTAAAATTGCTTCGAGTGCAAAGGGTTAAAGTCTATAAACGAAAGCAAATAAAAGACAATAGAAAAAACGAAAATTGTTTGGTCCTATTAAGGAAAGTAATATGAACATTATCAATTTCTTCTACATGAAAATAAAAATAAATTCGTCTGTTATTCAAGTGTAGAAACAAAGGTAGACAAATATTGAAAACATAAAAATTGTCCGGTCCTATTAAAAAAAGTTATTAAGTAAAAATAAGTGCTAATCGTCGCAGCATGCCAGGAGCGACAATGCAAAGGGTTAAAGTGACCGCGTGAAACGATTCAACTGCTCCGGGTGTAAACTGGCCATCGCGTTGCAAAAGTCGATGGGTGTCCGAACGCGCTTGCCAGCCTATGTAGAAGCAAGGTTACCCTTTCTCATTTTAATTAGCAGAATCTACCGCAGAATCGGAAAACCTTTCGCGATTTTCCGCGGATAGACGGAGAATTAACGTTGACCGTGGATGGATCCTGATTTTCCATATTGAGAAATTTCAACTCGGGGATTCCGGGCTTTTGTTGCGACCCGTGCTTCCGTGAATCGTCCCGTACATTAGAAAAGCCTTCAGAGAGAGGGAGCGAATGAGAGAGAGGGAGCGAAAGAGAGAGAGAGAGGGAGATAAAGAGAGAGAGAGAGAGAGAGAGAGGGAGAGGGAGAGAACAGATGCCGGAGGAAGAGAAGATTTCGTCTTTGACAACAAACGTCGCGTTCCGCTCCGAAAGCTTTCACCCGTTCCCGTGGTTTTCCGCACGAATCTGTGTACACTGAGCTGCATTCTTGGTATGCATCCACCATGCCGCTGTGCATCGCGCTTTCAGCATCCACCAGCTATCGAAGGAGGATCATGTACGAGCGGGAACGGGAGACCGGGAACGGGAAACTTATCCGGCGGAGCGGCGGCGCGGTGCGCAGGAAGCGACCAGAAAATCGGTAAGCCGCCGGAAACTGCGGCCACCAGCCACCTTGTTAAACGCGGCGACGCATCGACGGCTGCGACGGGGAACATGTCGTCGGATACACGGCGACGCGACACCTGAAAATATTATCAAACTGGATATCTAATTTGCAACGCGCCACGTAAACCGAGCTTGTTACCCGCGCGCGCGGTTTTTAACGGAGCTCCTTGCCGGATCTTCGCCGGTTTCCGGCGACGCGTCCTCGAATGCGTGTTCGTCGCTCGGCTGCGTCGAGCCAGCCAGTTCGTCGCATATTTATTCGAACGCCGGCGTTCGCCGCGGTTCATCGGTGCAAACGGCGAGTCGATATCTTCGTCCGATCGAAAGTTCCAACGCTCGGTGCGTTCCGCGAGATAAACGCGTTCTTTTTCTCGTCTTTCGCTCTGCTCGAATTGTTCGGCCGCGAGCGTGTGCGCGCGCGCGCGCGCGCGTCGAGTGTGCTCGTTAATTTTATGCTATCTGCGAGAGCTTAGCGTCTCGATTGGAGATTTGTCGGAATCGTTGTCGCGAGTTTCAGACGTCTTCGAATCATTTCGGAGGTCGCTCGAACTGCGTCGCAGGCGGGCGAGATTGGGAGATCGTTTTGTAATCTTTCCGATCGAGGGTTCTTGACGTTTCAGATAGCAGATGGAAGCATGGAGAGCGTATTTTAGAACAGCGTTATTTGGAATTGCGAGATAATTTGTTGTTATTGTGTAATTAAGACGTGGCGGCTGACAGTTCATAAAAATAAGATTTATGGGTGCGAATTAAAGATAATATTTCAATAAGTTTTTATACGGATATTTCCGACTTTTGAGGTTGCAAATTAAAGCTGGCAGATTCTGGTTTAAGATAGATTTACCTAAGTTTGGAATAGTGACGGAATACTCGATGTCATGATGCCACATCTGTTAATCCCAATTTATAGCTTCAGAGCATGCGATTGCGTTTTAGAGGCTACTTCGGTTTAATGTAAAAATATGTTCCCAGAAGAATTTGTTAACTTTCAGTATCGCAAATTAAAGCTGAAAGATCCTACTTTATGAAAAATTCACTTATGTTCGCGGTAAAATACGAAGTAATGACGGAGAATTCAAAATCATGATGGAACATTGATTTATCCCAATTTGTAGATGGAAACGATTGCATTTTAAGGGCTAATTCGATTCAATTTTAGAATGCGTTCCCACAGGAATTTTTTAACTTTCAATATCGCAAATTGAAGCTTGAAGGTCCCAGTTCGTGACAAATTTACTTAGATTCGCGATAAGATTCGAAATATTGACGGAGAATTCAAAATCATTCAATTTGATTCAATTTTCGAGAATTCAATTTTAAAATATGTACCCACAGGAATTTTTCAACTTTGGATATCTACAACTATTGGATTTTGGATGAATATAAATTGAAGCTGGAATCTCGCATCTTATTATAGATATATTTATATTTATAAAAAAATTGATAATTCTATAAAAAATTAAGGAAAATATATCGCAAAATCATCTGACAACGTAGCGTCTGTCAAATTAATTTATCGACGCATTTCCGCGGGGCTATTTCAACTTTCGATATTGCAAATGGAAGCTGAAATATCGTTCTTCATCAAAGTTTCATCGGGCATCGTGGAAAAAGTCGAACGTTTTATCGAAAACTGAGAAAAATCAATCGCGAGTGGCTTGGATCGTAATTCCATGAAACGAAGTCGATCGACGAGTGCTTTTTCGAGGGAATTTTTCGAGCTTCCACGGCACTGCATTAATTATTATACATCAGTTGACCAAACAAATAAGACGCGCGGCGAGTCCGAGCGAAACGAGAATTTACCGTGTTAAATTTAGGATCCCTGCCGCGCACGGCGCAGACGGCTGCATGCATGATTCCGCCTTTCGGACGCTATTTTTTCCCCCTTGGATAGCGGACAAATGAATTTTGGAGAAGTCGGAAATTTACAGGGGTGTTTCGCCGCGGTGGGAAAAAACCGTGGCGGCGCCCGGCGGAAATAGATTTTTCCGGGAAGGAGAAAGAGGCGAGGAGCGACGCCGGTAAGTAGAAAGTGTAATACGCGCAGACGTTGTTCCGCGGGATCAGAAAATATATTCCACTGTTAGCCCCGTAACGGCGCGGATTCGGTGGCTCCGGAACAAACCCGGAGCCGTGGAAGCCGCGCGCGCTAACTACGCCGATGCTTTCTTTGATCCGAGCATGATCAAGTTTACGGGGGGTAAACCTGCGGAAACGGCGCAACCCGTTCTCGCCAGAGGTTGCCGCGCGCGAACGTCGATTTTTCTATGAATTTTCTTCGTCCCGCGTGCACTTATTTTCACCCCCGTTTTTATTATTACCAAACGAACGAAACCGTACATTGTACTTTGATACAGGAAAGATTGATTTAAAATACGCGACGCCGCAATGCCGCCGAAATATACGCGAAACTGTGCGCAGCAATTTTCGCCCCTTTGTGGAACGTGTTTGAAAAATACGGAACGCCAGAAACGAGTTAAAATATACAAAAAGCGCGTGTTGCGATAAATTGTTCTAAAATCCGCGCACGGTACGATGACGTTAATGCACGCGAAAACGCGTCTCGCAATTTCATCCCGCGGTTATTATAATTTCCTTTCGACCAGCCGAAACAGGGACAGACCGTGAAACGCGAACGCGCCGCGTGTCTTGCCGTTGCTATCGAACTTATTTGACAAAGAATCACTGTGAAAAACGCGGCAAACTGTAACGCGAGCGAGACGCGGCTCGCAATTTCACCCGCGCGAGTATTAACCGCTTTGTCCTGAAACGGATTCGTAGAACCGCAACGATCGGGTCCGTCCGGGCTCTGTGCCCCGCCGCGTTTCCGCTTGGAACTTCCCCGGAAAAAGAATTACTTTTGTCATCGTCGCGATCATTAGCGCGAGCGCGCATTTTTCCGCGAATAATCTCGCGATGAAACCTAGCGTGCTCTCCGTGTAACATAATATTGACAATTCCCCGGTAAATAATCCGTGTCGAAGCGGCCGGGGGCCGCACAAAGCGCGGTGAATTTTAAAAGACAGGATAAACCGTTTGCCTGCGAAGACAGAGCCTGTCAAAAGCGTCGACCAATGGGAATAATAGCGAAACAAAAAAAAATAAAGGGAACAAGAGAGGAGACCGAGCATTACAGGGGGGTGGTGGTGGGAACTTTGTCATGCAATCGCTGTAAAATCTGCGGGCCGGCGATCGATCGCGTCCAACGACCGGCAGCTGACAAAGACTCTCGAGCACACTTTCATCCGGTAAATAATCACGGAAATGAATCGATACGCGCGCGTTTACGTGCGCATGTAAATCATTCGACGCGAGGGCCGGTCGCGCGACCGCCCTACGACGAGCCCTGAAAAGCCCTGTATCGCCAAGTCATTGGCGAAAACGCCCCGCTTTTCTCGCCGACTGTACCGATTTCTTGTCCGCGACTTTGTATCTTTCGTCGATCAAAAATATTAGGTCGGGGAAAAATAAATCCATTATTTTTTCGATAGACGGCTGTAGCGATCGATATCTGTTAAAGTATCGATCAAACAATTTCAGATTGATGCAAAAATTCTTTTTCTGTTTTTTGTTTGGTCCCTTTAGTTGCGAGCTACAGGGTGTTGAAAATGGAAGTCAACATAGAGAAAATTTGGTACATTTTACAAATTTTCTTTGATAAAGGTGAAAATGCAGGTCAAGCAACTGAAATTGTGAATGGTGTTTATGGTCCTGATACTGTAACAGCCAATAACACGCAATTTTGGTTTCATCGATTCCGTTCAGATATTTTTGATGTTAAAGCTGCAGCTCGTACAGGTAGGCCTGCCGTAGAAAATGTTGACAAAATTACAGAAATAATCGAAGTTGGTCGGCATGTTAGCAGTCGTAGCATCGCCCGGGAGCTAAAGATCGACCATGAAACGATTTTAAACCATTTGCACAAAGCTGGATTTAAAAAGAAGCTCGACGTTTGGGTGCCACATCAATTAAGACAAAAAATCATGATGGTTCGAATTTCCATCTGCGATGTTTTGGCCAAACGTAATGAGATCCCATTTCTTGACGACCCATTCCTTGAACGCATGGTGACTGGGGACGAGAAATGGATCATGTTACGACGGCAACACCGAAGGTCGAACGTGCCTAGCCATCCCTTCAGCAATTAAATGTCCACAAATCAACAGAGAACCGAGGTGACAACAGACAGAACACGACGAACGCAGACAGAACTAAAAACAAACTCGATCAGAACTAAATTCAACCTCCAACAGAATGAAATTCAGTCAAATATAATGCACACAGATCGCAAGACAAACTCGAACGTAACGCATACAAAACGCAACCTAAGTCGAACAGAACACATTTAAATCAACTGGAACGCATTCAGAACACAGTCAGAAATCGCGAACATTATACCTGTACAGTGTTGTGTTAATAAAGTGTAAATAGAAGGACACAAGCGTCTTCGTCGCTACGGCATTGTAACAAACGTGTAAACAGATCACATGCGACAACATTGTGCGAGAACGTTCATGGTCAAAGCCTGGTGAAGCAGGTCAGACGGTGGCCAAACCAGGACAAATTATAGAACAAAACGGTGCATATTTGACCTAAATCGGTCAATCGGAAACATGTTAAATAAAGTCTTGAAGTTTACGTAAAAATAATGGATATCTTTTTCCTCGACCTAACATTTCTTATTTCTATAGAAACGCTATACTTTGCGTCGGACTCGGTTTCGTTCGAATATCGAGAACCAGCGACCGCTGCGGGCCCCAATTAGGGGCGGCGGGTGGACGATGAATTAGGAGCTATCAATTCGCTGCCGAAATCGGCCGTTGGATCGGGCACTGTGCGCTTTTATTGTCGGAAGTTTCGCTTGAAATATGAGATCGAACGATTTTCGGATCCGGGGATATTTAATAAAGAATCCCAGCGCCGCATGGCCGACGCATATTTTTCGCCGGAGAAACGCATTCGCGCGGGCATAAATCACTCGGGCGTTAAATTAGCATTAGACAAAGGCCGGGGAAGCCTGGGAAACAAGTGATATTCGCTTTCCGGTTGGCAAAAAAAAAGGTCCTCGTTGCCACGCGGAGCCACAGGTGTTCCCGTTACACTCATATTTAAATGAAATTATTCCCGCGGCCGAAAGAAACGCGTCTTGCCACGCGAATGTTCCGCCGGCCCGTGAATTTATTCATCGGAATAAATAGAAGATCAGCGAAATTTAAGCGAAATTATTTCACTGGCCGAAAGAAATTACTTGCGGAAATTCTAATTCGCGATTAATATAACGTTCGGAGTCGTTGCATTGTTTCAATTAGGATTATCCCCGAATTCCGCGCGAGATCTCGCGGATTTGTATAGATTTTTATTAATTCGTTGTTTAGCGCGACGTTTCAGCTTTCATTTGCGATATCGGACGTTGAAAAATCTGCGCGGGAAGCGTTAACAAATAATTTCGAAGCAACCCCATGACTATCGATCCTGCTTCTGGCCACTTTATTGACAGGCTCTTCTCAATTTTTTCCACGATATTGTATTTTTCCGTAATCCTAAATAAATTTATCGCGAAGCACGATCTTATACCTTTCATTTGCGATATCAAAGGTGCAAATATCTCCATGGGAAGGCAATGAAAAATAATTTCAAAGCAACCGGGTCATGCCAGATCCTGCATCTGGGTTCTCTATTGACAGGCTTTCCTCAATTTTTACGACGATATTGGATTCTCCCGTAATCCTAAATAAATTTGTCATAAAACACGATCTTCCAGCTTTCATTTGCGATATCAAAAGTTCAAATATCTTCGTGAGAAAGCGTTCGAGAATTATTTCGAATCTCCACCGTAGCTTCGAATCATATTTCCGAGTACCCTATTAAGTACATAAGTATCCTATACTCAATTTATACTACATACCCGAATTTTTTTACCAAACCTAAACAATTTTACAATAAATTACGATCTTGCAGCTTCAATTTGCGATATCAAAAGTTCAAATATCTCTGTGAGAAAGTATTGTACTTTTATTTTGAATCTCCACCATAGCTTCGAATCATATTTCCGAGTCCTATAAATCCTATACTCAATTTATACTACACAATCGAATTTTTTTCCAAACCTAAACAATTTTATAATAAATTACGCTCAACAAGTTTCAATTTGCGATATCAAAAGTTTCAATATCTCCGTTTCAAAGTATCGAATGATAATTTCGAATTATCCCCTACACCTGTCCCATCCGAACGAAGTCGTACCGTCGACGACTCCGCCATGGAGATCGCGTAAAAACCGCGCTTGCGGCCGGCCGCGTTATTAATCGGCGATTTTCAAACTTCTTCTTCGAGGAAAAAAATATCGCCGGACAAAGGAGAGACACAGAGCGCCGCGGCTTCGCGCTCGCCCCGTAAGGACATATTACATGAATATTTCATCGGACCTGTCGCGAGCCGATCGCCGTCGAATTTCAATGCGGCTTTCATATGGATAGAAAACGCCGCCTTTGTCGGCCGCGAATAAACAGCGATATCGCGAAAATAATTTGCGGCCAACTTTTCCCATAAAACGGCGGTCGACGCGTCGCCGATCGGCAAAGGGGTGGGGGGAGGAGGAGGAAGATCGCGTTTTTCGCCGGTCTCCACGAACAATGCCGGGCCCGATATAATTAAGATAGCGGCCGTGTATCGTTAACGAAGTCTTCCGGAACTTTCCCCGGAATAAAGATGGCGGCCCGCGATTCGCCATTCAATGGGAGTTCGCGAGATTAATGCGCCGTGCAGCGGCGAGTCGTCGCTCGCCGACCGCTACAAATTCAGGAGCGCGGCTAGAGGCGTCCTCGCTAAATCGCCTGTGAAAACTGAACCGAGGTGAGCACCGTGCCGCTACAGGGTGTCGGAGAAGTAACGCCGTCGCGGAGTCCAGGTTCCAGCCGAGGATCGGTCGGAAACGATTAAAGAACGCAAATAGAGCGAAGTCGGTCAACAATTATCCCAGCGCCGACACGGTTTCATCTTTCCATCGGAATTAATTACCGGGCCGTGGTCCCCATCGATTTCACGAACTCGTCGTAGAATCCATCCGGAGCGCGGCAGAATTTTTTCAGCCGGAATAGCACGGTTTTGGGAATAATATTATGTAGATGACCCAAGGTGAGGAATTAGGTGGGCTGCTTCTTCTCAAAGATCTTTATTCGACTGCCCTTTCTCTTCGGAAAAAGGGCCTCCTCCCCTCGATGAACCGTCTCATCACCCAAACAGAGACCTCCTTATCTCGGAAACATAAATAGTGCGCCGCCTGACCGGCGACCATCTCAGAGGATCGCTTACAATTAGGACCTTGAACAAGTTCTCGCTGTTTTCTTCACAAAATAAAAACCTAATTTAAAATATAACGTTTAAAATCGATTCACTCAAAGTATTGGCCAATACTGGAGGCCACTTTCTCCCATCTCTCTGGCAAAGAAATATAATAAAAGAATTTCGCGTGGGAAAAACAATTTTACCACTTTAAGCAAAACCACTTTATTCACAAAACACCACTTTAGGCAGAAAAGTAGACATCTTCGGAACCAATAAATAAACACGTGGCTGACACTACAGTTCAGTGCAATCATGCACTGAAATTTAAGGTGACATGCAGTACTTTATTGCCGATGAGTCACCATTAGAAATTCCATGCACTAATGCTATCTTTTGAGAAACAGCGAGAACTTATTCAAGGACCTAATAATTAATCGAACAAGGAGATCGGTGGTCCTGTGACGAACGGTCCGGGTCAAAGCGACCCGAGGATCGCGGCCTTCGGCACAAAGGAGCTCCCGATAATCGTATCAGCCCGAAGAAAATATCGAGGTTTATTGGAACGTCGAGCGCGAACGAGCTTCAATCGGCCGTGAGGAAAATAACGAATGATCGGGGGCGGGGCGTTCGCGAGCGGGGAAATCGAACTGATCCCGCTGTATTCAGGGATCGAAAAACATCGGTAGCAAATGACAATTAGAAACTCCAATGAAACGGTAAATTGCTTCCGAATCAGACAGTACAAAGTTCTTGCGGCGGCGTCTCCGGTTTTTCGCATCGCATCCTCGCGGCTTTCTTATCATAATCTCGCCCGTTGAACCGGGGATAATGCGCTCGGTAATTCTGGTCGGAAGTACGTCTGCGAGTGATCGATTCTCGCCGCGTCTCGATATTAATCGCCTCGGAAAATTTTCGGGAGAGGGAAAACCGTCGGGAGAGATAGAAGAAAAAAAAACGCGACGGAGGGAATCGTTCGCGAAAGAACAAAGCGTCGCGATTTTTATTGGAAACCTGCACGGATCTGTCTTAAACCAGGATCTTCCCTCTACAATTTTCGATGTCGAATGTCGAAATAACTTCACGGAAATCTATTGAAAAATGATTTCGAGGCAGTCGCCTCTGTGCAAATGATTTTGCCTTCACGAGCTATCGACTGACATTAATTCCAATTTTCGCTACCACATCGAACCGTTTAATAATTTGAAACAATTCCATCGTAAACTGCGATCTACCAGCTTCGATTTGCGACCCCAAAAGTTGACGAATTCCTATGGGAACGTATTCTGAAATCGAATCGAAAACAGCCCCTTGAAACGCAGCGACTACCTCCAAATGTATCAATCGGAATTGATGGGTTTTTCGTGGAGTTTCTAAATTTTCTGGTGTAATTTTGAAAGAGAACGAGGAACCTCGGAAGAGAACAAAAGAGGCAGAAAGGGGGGAAAAAACGTGGAAAAGGTGAAAACAAGAGAAGCATAGAAAATTGTTTGAGGAAGAAAAAGGAAACGGAAGAGAGAATCGTCGAGGAGCTAAAAGATAAAAAGAAAGCGAAAAGGGAAGAGTGAAAAGGAAAAAAGAATTGTCAAGGAAAAGAAAAGAGAGAGAGAGAGAGAGAGAGAGAGGGAGGGAGAGAGAGCGAATCGTTGTGAAAGAAAATAAAAACGAAGAGTGAGTCGTCGGATAAGAAGAAAAAAGGACAGAGAGAAAGGGAGCTCGCGAAAAAGCGAGAGGCGGGGGGGGAGGGAGAGATCCTTTAAAATTGAAAGGACACGGAAACGGTAGGAGTACACGGAATGAATCGTAGCGAGTCGGCTAGGATGGCCTTAATGTGTTTTTAAGCATTCGTGTAACGTAACACTTGCGAGCCGGTGATTTATCATTGGCTCTCTCGACTTGTACATACTTAGCGAGTTATCGGGCGGCACGCGGCGCGCTGCGTCGACCGGAGAAAAACGCGCGGGCTTCGATTCGCGACACCTCGCCGGGGCGGCCAAGGTAAATATTTACAAAAAATCCGGATCCCTCGCCGGAGATCATTTTTTAATGCGCTGTCGCGTCCTCTGAACCTCCTCCCCGACCTCCCAAGCCTTTGCATTACTATAATAAAGTTAACCCTTTGCACTCCGTTGTCCCCACTCAGAGGACATCGTAATTCTAGTATACGTCTAAACATTAAAGTTTATTAGCGATTTGCAACTTTTTCTCGCTGTCTACAAATTCATAGAAATCGAATATTATTATAACAATATTACATATACGTATACGTGTATAACGTATTTATAATAATATAAATTGTTCATAAGCGCTGGCAGGTAACATCCATGACGGCGCGAAGTGCAAAGGGTCAATAATTACTTTATCAATTGCGTGATCTCGTAAAACCGAATGATCCCGCTGAATGAAAAGACGGGAAGCCACGGAATCAATACACTATAGCTCTTAGATTTGCAATACGTACGTTGGACGATGTTTGGCCGATGTTACGCCAATGGCCGTCGACGGTGTCACGCGTTTATATTACTCGATGGACGCGGAACAACGCGAGTACGCGCGCCTTGTTACGGGGTGGGGGACGGGGGGGTGTCGGCGGGCGCGGGGGCGGGGGGCGGGGGGGGGGGGGGGAGGGGGGGGGGCTGATAGCGCCGGCGTGGGGCCGCTGTCAAATGGGATTCGCCGGACACTTATATTTACAGCGGTGTGCATTAGTCAGTGACGAATTATCGAAGTCGATATTCGAGCCGATCTCCCGTGCCGGGGGTCCGCTGACAAATTAATCTGTTCCGTAAATCTTCCGGCCGGCTTCTATCGATCATCCTAACGCTTCTTTCCCTATTTTTCCCCTTTCTAACGTTTATTTTTCGGAACGCGGAGGACGGCCGGGGGGGGCGGCGGCAGAGAGAAATACATTCTATTGTCTTCCGATGGCTGCGTCCCGTCCTGATTTTCGATGCTTCATCACGACGGTGATTCCTCTTTTCCATTGTCCGCATTGTTTCGTCTTATTTGCTTCAGACTTTGCGATTCGATCGTCTCTGACGATTCTAACGCGTTGGATTTATAAATCTGCGACAATCGTCTTCTATATCGCGAGAGAAAAAATTATTTGTAACATGGAAGTTTCAACGAGTAACGAAACTAATTGCTTGCTTGGTGTCTGTACTATTTGTTCTATATAAATTACTTGAAACGGTAAAACTTGTTTCTTACTCACTTTAACGCGACTTCGATGGTTATGTCAAGGTTTCAATGGTTACCGATTAATTTATCATTCGATCGCTCGACGCGATATTATTCAGGAAATACGCGAGTTCTTCGATGACAATAAACAGAGATTAATATTTATGGTAATCCAAATAAGAAAGAATAATTCAATGATTTCCAGAGTTATTTGACCACCTTGCGCTATAATAACGAGTCAGACTCGTGATAAATATTCAATGCTGGTTCTAATAAATACGAATGTTATTAATTCGAGATAGAATTGGATTCTTCTGTCATCAAAGTCTAGACACGGAAATAAATAAAGGAAAAGATAAAATACAAAAGATAGAAATTATTTGGTCCTATTAACCACTTGCGCTACAATTGCAAGGGGTTACTACTACAAACGCGAGTCAGACTCGTGACGATGATTTTATGCAAACTATACTAAATATGAATATTCATTCCTTCTATGTCAAAAATAAATTCTTCTGTTATCAAAGTATAGAAACGAAGGAATTAAATCGAACAATTCTAAATAATATATTTTCTATCTTTGACCCTTCAACTAAATGATTCTCATTAAATTGAATTAGATCAATTATACTAATTATATTAATAATATGACCATATTGATTAAATCCTTCTCGATATAATATAATTCGATTTTTAACAACTAAATATATATTAAACGAATTCTTAAATTTATCCAAAAAATCATTTTATCCAAATCTAATTATCTTTATCTTAATCCTCCGTAAGACAATACGGAAATACGGAATGCCACGAAGTAGAAATCGTTTCTTGTTTGAAAAGGACGAATTGTTTTTCCGACGCGAAATTCTTTTACTGCCAGAAAGATGGGAGAAAGTGGTCTTTAGCAACGGGCAATACTTTGAGCGAACCGATTTTCAACGTTATATTTTAAATGAAGCTTTTATTTTGGGGAAGAAAACAGCGTGAACTTATTCAAGATCCTAACATATTGTTTTATAATAATGCGTTACGATGAAACGTGCTCCGAATCTGGTTTCGCGGGAAACGATAACGAAGATGTCCGGATGTCGGTCGATGATAACGGAACAACGCTCGGACAGACGCGGCGCGCGCAATAAGGTAAACGAACGATCGCGGAATGATAATGTGTACGGTACATAGTTGGACAAATAGGCGACGGCTCGTAATGTATGCGCAGGCTACAAGTCTATTTAGAAGGGGACACGTCCCCGTGCAAATTGTACGATCAATTTTCTATTGGAAAGCGAGGATTTACATAGACGCGTTGCCGGCCACCTACTCCCCCCCCCCCCCCCTTCCCCCCCCCTTTTTTTTGGCGGTTCGAAAATCGCGAGGCGAGGGCGGGGGGGGGGGGGGGGGGGGCTGCTCTCGGCTACGGGGCCGCGCGGTGCCAACCTTCCCGAAATTAATCAATCGGCGACCGTTCGATTCCGAACGGCACCGGTATAATCGCCGATTATCCCGGATCTCGTCGCATTTTCATACGGCGCGATCGCTTCCACTTTTTATCGACCCCTTCTCGCCCGTGCACCTGTTCAATCGCGCCGCCTCTCGCCGATTTCACGATCGCTCACGGCGAGCCGCGTCGTCTTCATTATTTCGCTCTCTGTTCCACGGAGATGCGAACTTTACACGCAATCGATTCGAATGGTAAAGCTTCCTCTTCACGATCGCTAATCGAAAATTAATGTACGATCTTTATTACCTAATATGACGGAGCTTCGAAGATTGACGACTTTCACCTGCGAACGGGTTGTGTTAATTGTTATCGGCGAACGCGTGCTGTATTTTTAATTGTTAACACTTTATCGGCCGGTCATCAGATCGTAAAAATTTTTGTTTCTATTTTGATTTTATTTATCTTATTAATCGCGAATGATATTTAATGTTCAAAGATGTATATAATAATATTGAAGCTTGTAGTACAATCTAACAGGTTAATCTCAATAATAGATAACAAATTAAGGGTTACTATGGTAACCGATTCACAGGCTGCCGATCAGGGAGAAAAGCCGATTTATAGGCTATCAGTCGATAAAGTGTTAAGATTATTAAGAAAAATCGTAGGTGATGTTTCTTAGAACGGTTTTAAAGGTGAAAGTGTCCTCTTCAAAATCACTAATTAAAATATGATTTACGATCACTTTTGCACATCTTGTACAGCTTCGAATCAAGAGCCTTGAACTTGCGACGACGATCGAACGCGCGTTTCATTTCTGTCTTGCAGAATTTCTAAAAAAAAGACGAAGCTTTTTATAACGATCCCGAAGAGCGAAGTTTCTTTTTTAAAAGCACAGATTGAAATTTGATTTACGATTTTTTTTTGGCCCGCTTCGCAGAGTTTGAAATACTATCAATTTACAAGAATAACCTAGACGGCAAACTCGTGCTCCGTTTTTCATTATTAGAATCGCTAAAAGAGATCATAAATTAAGTTTTATTTTTTAACAGACTTGAAAAAGGATGCTTGCTCTTTGCAACCACATATTAAAAGCGAATTTACGATTGTTCTCGATCGTTTCATAATCTCGGAACGAGAGGCGTGAATTTGTGATAATATAAGCGGCCAGCCGACGCGTGCACCATTCTGTTTTATAAAACGACTGAAAGAAATCGCAAGTGAACTTTATTAACCACTTCCCGTGCCATTTAGCTCGACGAAACTCGGGCCCGCGCGCTAAACAGACCAGACTGATGTTTGTAAACAGTCGCAATACGATCCGAAATGTAGATGCCCGCAATGTTTTCTTATATTTTAATAATTGAACTGCTTCGTAACAGCAACGACAAGAATCGTGACTAACTGTTCTGACGTACTGAGAGAAACTAACGTTCGGTCACGAGCGTAACGGGCAAAAAATCAGTCCGCGAGCTCGGCTTGTTATGTTTACGTTTGGCCCAAGTATGTGTTCGCGACACAGACTCGCGATGTTTATGTTTGGCCCAAGTATCTGTTCGCGAGACTGACTCGCGATGTTTACGTTTGGCCCAAGTAACTGTTCGCGAGTCTGACTCGCGATATTCATGTTTGGGCAAAAATCTTCATCGCGAGTCTGACTCGCTAAAGTACGGGAAGGGGTTAAATTAAATTCGACGAGCGAGTCTTCCTCTTCGGAACAGCTAATTCGAACTTAATCCAAGATCTTTTACGGCCGCACAGCTTCGACCGTAAACCGCGAATTTAGAATAATAGAACCTCGCGAGCTAGCGAAACACGTGCTCCATTTTCGATCTCTAAAACATCCAAAAAGAAATTCATAGTTTAACTTTATCACGCTAAATTTAAAAAACGATCTTTCCTCTTCAGAACCGCGGATTAAAACTTGGAGAACGGAGATAACCGTCGGCTACGTTCGAGCGCTTCTTTCTCAAACATTCCGTTTCTTCGGTATAACACAAAGGCATCTTCCACGGTAATACCTGGCCGGCGCGCGTTATACCCGGTGTACAAATTGAACGTTCCCCGTGCACAAATCACCGAACAACTACGAAATCCATGGAGCTCGGGCGTTAGTTCTCTCTATAGAATGTCCAGCGCCGGTACGTTCGCTCTCGGAGAGGCGGACCAAGTTTGCCCCGAAGTATAATAAGATCCCGCGCGTTAATGCCCGACGTCTCGGGCGAGTTCGGCTACGCTGGCCGGGGCTACGTCATTATTGCTGATAAACTTTTCCGGGAGACGAGATCACGGTTAAATAAATAGGATCCCGCGGACGCATAAATCTTTCGGCCGAGACGCGGAAACGTGACTGGACTCTGGCCCGATGAATTTTCAAGATTTATCGCCGTGCCGCGAGTAACTGCTTAATCGAGTTAGTCAGGACACAGGGATGGGGAGAGAGCGAGAGAGAGAGAGAGAGTAAGTAAGAGAGTAAGATAGTAAAATAGTAAGAGAGAGTAAGAGAGAAACATAGTAAGAGAAAGAGTAAGAGAGTAAGATAGTAAGGGATAGTAAGTTAGAGTAAAATAGCAAGAGTGTAAGAGAGAGTAAGATAGTAATGAGATAGTAAGATAGAGAGAGGAAGAGATAGAGATTTTCATCGCGCCGCGAGCACGTTCGAATCACCGTTAATTGCAATTCCTTCCGATGGTATCTGCCGGTAAAGACTGCCGGCTGCCGCGCGCACCGGCTTTCGAATTCGAATGCTAGATCAAGTGCTAATTTCGTAGTTCCGAGCCACTTAACGTTTACACCGGCTCGTATTTCCGTTTCTTGCCTCAAAGTGCGAGCCTAACAGCAGAAACGCGATACCACGCCTTCGCTTTGCCTACGGATATTATTTCGTCATAGGCGTATCGGGTTGTGGCCCATCTACACCCCACCGACCGCGATTGCGGGAGGGCATGGCGAGCTTTCGAGCGAACGGGTCTATTTCGAATTACAGTTTCTATGGTGTAAAAGTTACCTCTAAAGTTATATACTAAACTAGTTAATCGCTTACGAGCTTATCGATATTTAAAATTATATAATAAATTAAATTATCGATATCTAAAATTATTTACTAAGTTAACTTATCGATATCTAAAATTATATACGAAATTAATTTATCGATATTTAAAATTATGTAATAAATTACATTATCGATATCTAAAATTATATACGAAATTAACCTATCGTTACAGTATATTTATTAAATATTTTCGATCGGTAATTCTGTAGAAAATGGAATTTGGTGAAATTATTTATTTAACCCCTTGCGCTATCGCTCCTTTTATGCTGCGACGACTAACACTTATTCGTACGTAACCCCTTGACATAACCCTGACAAGTCTGGCACGTCATAGAGATTTCTATTGATATCTTGTTAAGTATAAATGTTAATCCGTTCTTTTAAAGCGGAATCAAATTTTGTCCTCTTGCCATCGGTATCTAACCATTTAAGTAAATATGGACAAATGCAATAAATATTTTTTCTTTTCCTTCTAAGAAATTAGTACGATCCAAAAAATTCTAATCATAGTAATTATAAAGAAAATGGTACAGCAAGGGGCTAATAGAGCTTGCATGAAATCTTCGCCACAAGTCTGACTCGTTGTTATAGTGCAAGGGGTTAATAATATATTGTCTTGAACGGAAACCGTGAATTTATAATATGTAATTCCTTTATTCGGTCGCGCCAACTGTACAAAGTGTATAAATACTGATATATCGTCGAAGAGGCGGGTGAATTTAACGGCGAGATATTTGAAATAGTCTAATGACATGGTATATAATGAGACGATATCACGTATCGTTAAACGATGCATCATATTGTATCGTGTACCATTAAATAATGATGCATCGTATCGTGTATCGGTTAATGATCGGAATGTAAGTATTCATTTACGGTAATTAATGTTGATATGAAATACTTCCGATACCGTGCCGGACGAACCGAATCATTTAAAAACGTTGAAATTACACGGATCCGTGTCGATAAAGCGAAAAATGCGTCGTTTTAAATAAAATCGGAGAGGTTATGTATTATACGCGGAGCAACTTGAAACACCGAAACGTAGGAAACAGACGCTTGCGGTGGAGTGTATTTAGAAAAATCAGAGACGCGTGCGGCCACTTAAAAGTGACTATTTGAATAAACTCCGAAACACGCGGGTACCGTTAAAAATCATCAAAGCCGCGAAAGTCAAACACGCGTCGAAGCAATTTGGAAATCGTCGGGCACGCGTGGAACTGTTTGCATATGTCAAAAAATACGCGAGCGAATTTTCGAGAAAAAAGAAGGTTAGGATTTATCGGGGCAAATTAAAAAGCGCGATTTAAGAAAAGTCAGGTTATGTCGGGTTATAATACGCGAGCGAATTTTCGAGAAAAAAAAGGTTAGGACTTATCGGGGCAAATTAAAAAGCGCGATTTAAGAAAAGTCAGGTTATGTCGGGTTATAATACGCGAGCGAATTTTCGAGAAAAAAAAGGTTAGGATTTATCGGGGCAAATTAAAAAGCGCGATTTAAGAAAAGTCAAACGAACCTAACGGACGGAAGAAATATGGAAGCGTTGCGAACGAAGTCGGGAATTTACTGGAGCAATCCGGGGGAACGGCGAAACAACCGGAGCCGATTTAATAAAATTAGGGACGACCTTGGTTCTCCGTGAAACCAAAGTGGTCGTTCAAATTCCCCGTATAATTTCCAGTGTATCGGAAGCTGATTAATCTTCGAAAATCGCGGTACTTTCGGGCCGATCCGGCGGAACAGTATTAATTCGATAAAACCTCATTGATACCTGCTCACCGAATTTCCACGGTTCGCGATGCCGCGCCCCGGCACACAATGCATTTATGCACAATTTCAGCTCGACCGGCGCCGCGCAAAAAACCTTCCCATTTTTTTCCCCAGAACAATGCGGATTTTTTTATCGACAATTAAAGCGAGCATAAGGAAAGCCCTAAGTCTCTGTTCGCGCCGGAACGACCACTTTTTAGCTCGCTGTTACCACACCCTCGCCGCGAAAAATTCTTAACTTGCGCGACTCTTAACGGACGCGGCAGCGTCTTAATTAACAAAATTTCTTTTAATCGCAGCTACAGTCGGTCCCATAAGTATTCGCACCCTCGATGCTTGTCAAAGAAATTTGGCGAAACCGAGGGACGCGTGTAAGCTTTTGCAATAAACTTTTTTTTATTTGCAAAATTACGATCATTTTTATTTTATTACGATCATTCTTACAGAACCCAGATGCACCCTTTGAACTGGAAAATAATTAACGCGATTCGACTACGCGTGTTTTTAATAATATTTGTCGAATTATTTAACGATAATGTTGCACATACAAAAATGAATTATCGTATTTAAGAAAGAATAATGCACGTTTAATTATTCGAGAACGTGATGTCGATTCGACGAATAATTCACCGACGATGTTGGAAACGTAAAAATTAATTAACAGTCTCGGCGCTCGGTATGTAAGAATTAATTAGCAAATTTCAATACAATCGGACAATGAATGCGAAAATTAATTAGGAAGTTTTGAATGACTCGACGACGCTCCCCAGATACGACTCGAGACATAATTCGTTAGCGAAACCCGCGAACGCAAAAATTAATTAGTTGATGTAATTCGGGGACGATGCATTAGAAACTATTTTTTAACGACGATCCTATACAGAGAGAAATTAGCACGAGTGTGGAAAAATAATAGATTGTTATGAAATGTGACAGTCGATTTAAAGATGTGAAAGGAATCCACGATTTTTATATTTTTAAATTGAATTTAAAAAATGAAGAGTATGCAGAGCTATGGATGGTCGTTGACTTTTTGAGAACAAGGGCATCGTATGATCTATTAACCCTTCGCACTCGAACCCATTTAAAATGCAAATCTAGAATAAATTTTCTGGCTTCCAGCGTCTCCATTTTATGTAACAATATTTAATTCATGCATATGAAATCGAGCCCCGTGACTCATAATAATAGTTACACTTTTAACAATCTTTAAATCTAAGCTTTGGCAGTGTCTATTAACCCTTTGCAGTCGGAGCCATTTTAATTAGAAATCCAAAATATTTCTTCAGACTTACAGTGTTTCCATTTTATATAATCTGCAACATTTTATACATTATTAAATTGAATTTTATGGCTTATATAACAGATAAAATGTTAATTTTAAAATTAAAATGTTTTTAAAATTTTAAAATGTTAATTTACAAAATTAACAATTTTTTGAATATTAGTAAATTTGATAAAGATTATTTTAAAGCGTGATCATTGTTAGAGGCGCCTGAGAGTCGCCATTCGATCGCAAAGGGTTAAAAATAATTTTGGAATTTGTTAAAGTAATTTTAATGGCGCCGCAGAGTCGCCACTCGAGCGCTAAGGGTTAAAAGCGTTCGCGGGTGATCGATCGACGACTCGTCGTCGTCAGGATTCGCCTAATTTCGCGGGAGGGCCAGGACGCGCGGTATGATCGAATTTCGAGGGTCACGAACGGAACAACGTCCGTTCTGTGTTGTACGCATTAATTCGATAATTATAACAACTGGCACTTCAGGACCGCCGTTAATATTTCCGCCTATTAATTCGCGGATAATAGCCGGGCCGACGCGCGTACACTTTAATTACAAACTGACAAGCCTTTTTCTGCAACCCGGCCCCGGCTCGCGCGCGCGCGAGAGAGAGCATTGCGTTTAATTAATCCCAGCGTTCGATTAATTCGTTAAACGATCGGTGCCCGAATTAATAGCGGCCGCCCCGATGCTCTATTATCGGGACACCTTGCCAGCGCGTCCGATCCCGACCACCCCCCTGCTTCGACCTTCTAATGAATTTTTTTTCCGATTCACTCGGAGAGAGTGCAGCTCCCTCTTTACAACCACTAATTAAAACTTGATCCAAGACTATCTTTTTTTGCTCGTCTCGCCGAGCTTTGAGAGGTGTCGCGATACGGTAACGCGACCCGCCGCTGTACATGTGCCGCGCAGCTTTCTTTCAGAAAATTTGCTGGAGAACAAAAATATCGCCCGTGAAGTTTCTTACGACAGCTTCCTCTTCGAAACCGCTAATTAAAAGTCAATCTATGACTTCGTTCGGCTTTGCGACGAATCATCGAACGAACATGTGAACGCGCGACACTCGATTGCGAATGGTCGAACGCGTGCCCACGGAATTGCCTGACGAAATTGCTGAAAAAAAATCGCGAACGAAGTTTCTTCCAACAGTTTTAAAGAGTGAAGTTTCCTCTTTAAAGCCGCTAATTAAAACTTGATGTACTGTTTTTTTGCTCATCTCCGCCGGACCTTTTGAACGAAAATTGTAAATTTTCGATAATGCGAGCCTCGAGCGTGTAGGTCGCCCCTGTTTTTCGTCCGCAAAATGATGAAAAAAAGAATCGGGCGTCAACTTTTGTGTAGGCGTTTCGAAGAGGAGACTTTGATCTTAAATACCGTTGTAATGTTATTAAGGAAGAAAATTTTGCCGCTTTCTCGCGGACGTTTGAAT
Organism: Augochlora pura; assembly: GCF_028453695.1. Taxonomy (NCBI): domain Eukaryota; kingdom Metazoa; phylum Arthropoda; class Insecta; order Hymenoptera; family Halictidae; genus Augochlora; species Augochlora pura. The sequence continues at coordinate 34,262,742 of NC_135778.1, read as the reverse complement.
TACCATCGTTTTCGAGGTACTATACATAGTTCTATAGTTTCCGTAAATTCGCAGCGGACGCGGTATCGTACAACGCGATACGGTATCGTACAGGAGCGGGGCACAAGGCGGGAATGATTAATGGTGGACGAAAGTAGAAGGTCGAAGCTTTAGAATGAGCACAGGTAGAGGAAGGTTGTCGGATTTTTGTGCGGCAAGTTTGCAACGGTTTGAAAGATCGACGATATTCCGGTGATAATGCCGCGCGCCGTCATTAATCAGATCCGATTGGCCGAGCCGCGCGAAAAAAAAATGGAATCGCGACGATTCGATCGACCGAATGATGGAAAATAGTTCCGAAACAAAAGGGAGGGTTAATGCCGTTTAACGGGCGATTAGATTGTCACGGGATCGCATTCACGGTGTCAAAACTTCGTTAATTTTCAGCGGTTCGCAGCAGGCAGCGCGCGTTTAACATCTTCCACCGATTAATAATCCCGGTGTCCGGTACGTGACTCGTCGGATTGATTCCGAAACTTGAAATTAACCAGGAATTTCGCATAATATTGCTGCATTAAAGGCATCTATCGATCGCGTTAACGAGTGTCCATAAACGATACATCGTCCACGGGCACGGGTGTAATAAGAGTAATTGTAACCGTTCCCTCGATTGTTCCACGATTAATGGTCGCGGCCGCTCTAATTATTCTGTCTTTCGTGACAAACGTGTTTGCCCCGATCTTGAAGCCTACCTCCCCCCATCGGTTCGCGGAATCGGCCGATTAATGAGACAACTCATTTTTACGTCCATGCTAATCGAATTGTCCGCGGGCTCGTTCATTCTCGCGATAACAGACGGCCAGCAATTTTCGCGCGACCTACGCTTCCGACAATTTTTCTTTTAGTTATCGCGCGGTTATCTTTCTCACGGGTTCAATATATTAGAGAGTCAATGAGGTATTTTATTTTGTAAATTAGATATTCGATTTTGCGATTTAGATATTTTATTTGTTAGATACTTTATTTGTTAGATACTTTA
>NC_135778.1:34253440-34261624 GCF_028453695.1 Augochlora pura | reverse complement strand
TAATCAGAATATTCGATGGTGATACAATTCTAATCAGAATATTCGATAGTGGAATAATTGTAGTCAGAATATTCGATGGTGATACAATTCTAATCAGAATAATCGATAGTGGAATAATTGTAGTCAGAATATTCGATGGTGATACAATTCTAATCAGAATATTCGATAGTGGAATAATTATAGTCAGAATATTCGATGGTGATACAATTCTAATCAGAATATTCGATAGTGGAATAATTATAGTCAGAATATTCGATGGTGGCATAATTCTAATCAGAATATTCGATTATGGAATAATTGTAATCAGAATATTCGATGGTGGCATAATTGTAATCAGAATATTCGATTATGGAATAATTGTAATCAGAATATTCGATGGTGGAATAATTGTAATCATAATATTCGATGGTGGAATAATTATAGTCCGAATATTCGATGGTGGAGTAATTATAGTCAGAATATTCGATGGTGGAATAATTGTAATCAGAATATTTGATACTGAAATACTTGCAGTCAGAATATTCGATGGCGGAATATATTACCAACGAAACGTAACAATCCCCTTCCATAATAACTCCTTTCATGTTGCGTTGATTAACACTTATTTGTCTTTAATATTTTAATCAATAGAACCAGATAATTGTTGTTTATTGTACAATCTTAATTTACTTCCATTTCTAGACTTCTCTAACAAAAGAATTCTATTTGATTTCGATGTACAAGAAGTGAATAATATTTATATTTAGCAAACATTGCATGGAATCTTTATCACGAGCCTGACTCGTTATTATAGTGCAAGGGGTTAATAAAAGCACAACTAATCGGACAATTGTTTCAAACAATAGCTCCCCCTCAAATTACTGCAAATAAAAGAGGCCTAAAAAATCAATCTCGGTTCCAATTTGCTGTTGCTTTAATATCAGGCAACGTTGAATAATTTTTTAAACAAAAGCGCTTTGAAACTTGCCGATTCCAAACATCGTGGACTCGTTAAATAACATTCGTGGAGCGTGCTGAAAATTTTTCCAACCATAAATAACGGATTTTTACCGGGGCTCCATCGAATAAAAGATGGCGCGTCTAATAACTCGGTTAGTTTCAGCGCGCGACCGGCGTCGAATTAGCAAACCTACGACAATGTCAGCCAAATATTGCGAGCTCGCGGGAGCCTCGTGTGCGCACGTATTTGCCGCGGCGCGCGGTTGTGCGGTAACGGCGTATTGGACTCCCAACAGCCTTAATTGCAGCGAGACGAATGAAAGGAAGCGGAAACCGGTGCCGTTATTTCCACCGCGGTTGATTTTCCCGAGGAAAACCGTAGAATTGGCGCGGCCCGCGGGAAAACCGGCGATACGATAACGGCTCGAATTAGAAAATCCGATTAACTTGTCACCTAGACGTCAAAGGCCGTCGCGCGTTGTCCGACATTGAACGGCGGAGGGGCAAAGCCAGGGGGGGGGGGGGGGTGTGGTGCGTGCCGACGCATCGCGGAAACAATGGCGAACCGTGCCGATTCTCGCTGAATAAATAAGAAAGTTGATTGCCTTAGCTCGCGGAACGGAGAAACGATTAATCGATATACCGTGGATCGTTTGTCTCCGTAAACGACCCGCGGTGTCTTCGAGGAATCTTCTTCCTAATGGAGAGAAATACGAGCCCCACTTCGTCATAGACCTCGCGGCAAAACACCCGTGAACAACCCTTCTCTGTTTGTTAAAATCAAGGACGCCTCTGGAAAGTTTTTCTATTTTTTCGTTGACTTTTAACCCTTTGCAATCGAAGCCATTTTAAGTCTAAATCCGAAGTAGCTATTTTGACCGGCTGTATTCCCATTTTATATGACCTAGTATAATTTATAGATCGAGTGACTCGTTAAATTATTACGCTTTTGATGGTCTTTTACGTAGAAGGGTCTTTAATTATTTCGGAAATAATATAACAATTTTCATTGGCGCCATTTGAGTGCAAAAGGGTAATATTGCTTCACTTATTCTTTTGCGTTGATTTATAAACCCTTTGCCCTCGAAGTTATGTTAACTTGAAATCCCAAAGCAGTATTCTCTGATTTATACAGTATGTTTCACAATTTCAACATTATAGTTACACAATTTTCAGTGAAATCTCAGGGTCGCCACTGGAACGGCAAAGGATCAATGATATTAAAAACGAGCAGAAACTCATCGAGGCCTCGTATTTCCGTCCGCGGTGTACGCGACTCCTCGTTCTTCGTATCGGCGGTCAGTTCGCCATCGATTAGAATACCGGGCGTTACGCTAGCGTAGAGCGCGCCCCGCTCTATATTCAACGCGACGCGACGGCGACACCGCGAATTTAATGATTCAACTAATATTGATAATTAATCCTGCAGCGTCAATTGTCACACTTTATTATGCAGCGCCATTAACACTATTGTTTCGTTCCGCGAAACGAAATTCGGCCGCGACGCTAATTCCTCGATTCGGATAATTGCGATCGCTAATTGCCCGGGACATAATCGTGTTTTTAATAGTTTGCCTTGCGGTAGCCGGTTCGCGGCGGTCGGTAACGCCGTACCCCGCCCCGTTCACCGGAGTTTGCTTTATAATAATGTCCGGGCGAACTTTCTTTGCGTCGCCGTGCGCCCGAATTAAAATCGCGTACCATTTGCGAGACGGCGTTAAGCGTTTATTTCAGCGCCCGGTCGATTTATAATAACGCCCCGGTATCGCGGGATTTTCCGCGTAAATTTGCCGGTAATCTTCGCGCCGCTAAACCAACAAATCGGATTAAAAAGGGTTTACTTTTCAGCAAAACTATCCAAGATTATATTGCGACGATGTCTATTACGAGAATATCAACCCTTCGCGGTCGGAGCCATTTCAAACTGGAAATCCGAAATATTTCTTCTTTCATTTTATATAACCTGGAGCATTTTATACATTATAAAATCGAATTTTACGACTTGCGTGACAGATAATAGCTCTCGACAATTTTTGTAAATATTAGTAAATTGTGGTAAAGATTATTTTGCAACGTGGCATGATCGTTTTGAAAATAATTTTGCAATGTATTACAGTAATTTTAATGGCGCCGCAGAGTCGCCACTCGAGTGCTAAGGGTGAATAACAATTTTTTAAATAATAAAAATAATACTTCCGCTTTAATCGTTCACTTTAATAATTAACAAAACAATTGAGTACAGCGCGAAAGCCGCTATAGTGGCGCGTCGTGCCTAAGAGGTTAAGAATAAATCATGTATAATTAAAAATGGCACAAAGCTAAGACGAATCCAAAGCGATCGTCGTCGCGCAACAAATTCGATTCGCGTTCGAAAGCGGCGAAGAAAATTCGAAAAACAAATTGAGCAGAAATCGTGGCTCGCCCTAGGAGATAATCGCCGAGCTACGGCCAGACAACTCCGACATTATTATTAAACGAAATGCGAGAGACGCGAACGGAACGCCGGCAGACGGATAAAAATCTGGTTTCATTCTCGGTTTTTCGGCGGGGCCGTAGTTTGAAGTGTTATCATTCAGAAGTACTTCATCCAGCTGGCTCTAATCCCAGACCGTATCTACCACTATCATTTTATTTCGATTCGTTCTGCTGTTGACTTGAGCATCGAGTGGGAAAGTTTTTCGATTTAGCGAGAGCACGGGAACCCGGAGGTTACTGCACGCCCTCCTCCACCGACGCACAAACGTTATAGAAGCCGTCTCTGTGTGTCTGTTCACCGTGCGCGCGTTTGTATGTGTACGCTCGCGAGCGCGATTGCACGTAGAAGGCTTGCGTCTACGTGTGGTCGTGTACCGCGAAGGGGGTGGTGAACGTGTACGCGGTGATGCGCGCGTGTACGTGCGCGGGGATGCGCGAGAGGAAGAAAGTAGGGTTCGAGACATACGGCGGAAGAGATATAAGTAAAAGTAGCACGAACATATACACTGGCGCGGGTACTATTGCAGATTTTAGGGACACGAGTGGCGGCTAGAGTTCCAGAGTTCCATCAAGCGAACAATTGGCCTCCGAATGCCTCGGCCGCCGCAGAACTCCCTTCAACTTAAGCCGAGACTCGAACGCTTCCTCTATCTTTCCGCGTGCGCGCGCGAGCTAGGCCGGAATGGAACGCAAAACGCCACTTTGCTCATTTATTATCGGGCCCAGCTGCCTGTGCAATCGGAAATTTCTATAACCCCGCCGCGGCGGGTAGATCAGCAGAGACGCCTCTGTTCCGGGTAACTGTTCGCGCGTACGCCGCCGCGGTAAGTCGGGGACGGAAAATGTTCGTGGAAATCGGGGCGACGCGATAGCGTTTCCGAAGAGACGAAGGAACGACTGGCAACCGTTCCGTGAGGGACAAATGAAATTTCTACCGCTCGACGGTGTCGTTCGCAGGGTCTCCACAATTTGGCGATGCTCATGAAAGTCGCCTACGAAATCGGGACTACTATTTGCTGGTGCTCGAAAACACCATAGTCGTTTGGAACAATTGACTGTGTTCAAGAGAGACGATTCGTCGGACTCGAAAGTCGTACTCGAAAGTCGTACTCGAAATTTCATTAGGAGAAAGAAGACACTTAACATTCAATAAACGTTCGCTAGACGAGTAGCCTCGTAACAATTAACCCTTTGAACTACGACTTCTTTCACGCTGCGTTGATTGCCACTTATTTGTCCTAACCTGTTCCGTTACAGGACGGAACTAATCTTTACAGTCGTCATTACCATTCTAAACGCCCTGTTCCATGGCAAGACGAAATTATTCTTTATAGCAATAACTACCGTCATAAAAACACGCGAATTCACGCGTATATTCTATTTCTTGTTATTAAGTGTTAGTATAATAAATAGTTTTTTGTTAGATTTGCATCGATCAATTTTATCATCCCTGTCATTTGAAAGAATCACCGGGAACGCGTATCTTCGAAACTATCGTGTGTGCGCGGAATAACATAACCCCCTAACCTACAAATACGGGCATAGCCCGTAGTAGATGATCTAAAATCTGATGATCTGATGATCTAAAAAGATGACCACTAAAATCCATACGTAGTTAAAGCAATTTAATTAATTAAAGCGAAATCAGGGATTGAATGTTTATTATAGGGAGTGGCATTACAACAATTTCGTTAACAAAATAGTCTAGTCAAATTCAATTTGTTCCAATATATTACAATGAAAATGAATTTTCAAGATTGGTCAGGAATTAGTGTCACCCATATTTGGGTGACGGGGCGTCCAACGCGTTAATAGAACCAGATAATTTTTGTTTTCCAATTTTTAACAGAATAATTAAATTTGATTTCGAGCTACAAGAAATGAATAACAGTCGTGTTTAGCAAAACTTGCGTAAAATCTTCACCGCGAGTCTGACACGTTATTACAGTGCGAAGAGGTTAAAAATCCCCTTCGCGATCGGACGATTACATCTATCCAGCCAATAACAAAGTCCGTGGAGGAACGAACGGCCAATCGCATTCTATCAGAGCGCGGGCGAATGTTTTTTGAGTGGTCAATCGAGAAAGTCCGAAGCATTTAGGCGAGGCCCGGGAAACGTTAAACGCTCTTGACCCTTCGATTGTTCGAACTAGGCTGGCCGCGGCAGTCGGCGGAGGTAAAGGGCGCGATAAACATCAATTAAGAGTGGATTACATTATGCGAGATAGATGTAACGTATGAACAAAGTGACGTGCCCCGGCCAAGTATCATTTATCAAAGTTGAAAGCGTGTACGGGCCACGGTAAAGGGTTTAAATTATCGAACTTCCAGGAAAGTGGAGAGCAGCGAGCGAGGGAGAGAGAGAGAGAGAGAGAGAGAGGGAGAGAGAGAGAGCGTAGACGGGAGAGAGAGAAGAAGAGAGAATGAACGAGAGAGAGTAAGAGAGAATGAGCGAGAGAGGGCTGTTATGGTATCGACATATTGATCGATCGCGTAATTCGAAAGAAATAAATAGTTTAAATGAAGTCACGAGATTATAAGACAAGCCCTCGATTAACCTTCCCGGTCGTTTCTCGCGGAGGGGGAACGCGCGGCTTCTTTCCGGCTCAAAGCGAGCGGGTTCGCCGTGGAGAAAAAAAAAAACGCCCCGCCGTTAAACACCCCTTCGCGCACAAAATAAGCTAATCCACTTAACGCGTCGCGGGCATAATCGACCGACGAAAAACTGCCGAGAAACTTTGCCCGCGAACATCACTATTTTTACGTAACGGGTTTTACGTTCGAGAACAATTTATTAATAGCCAAGGTCGGCGACGGCTCTCTCGTATTTTTATTCGAATCGCGTACCAACTAAACGATCTTTGTAAATCATTTTCACGATCATGCGGAATATTTTTTACTCGCGAGCCGTCGATTTATTTCGATCGAATCGTCCTGCAATAATCGTAGGACAATTAAAACGATTTAAAGACGTTATTAATTGTTTAAACAAAATTGCAGCTTAGCTACGAATTTTTCGCATAACCTCGCTACGTTCGACGTTCATTTGAACAATACCTTGTTCAGCGTGATCTTCACCTTATAATAAAATTCTTCGTCAAACTCCGTTCGTGGTTTATTCCGTCCAACCCCTTGCACTATAATAACGAGTCGGACTCGTAGCAAAGATTTCGTGCGAGATCTAATAAATATGAATATTATTAATCTCTTTAAAATTGAAATCAAATTCGATTCTTCTGTTAATAAAGTCTACAAACGAAAATAAATAAAGACAACAAAGGAAACAAAAATTGCTTGGTCCTATTAGGAAAAATATTAACCCTTCGCACTAAACTTGTTCTGTCATCTATCAAAATAATGTTTATACTAACAAAGTGTAAGTATGAAAAATTGTTAAAATTGGAACCATTGGCGTGAGTTATTAGAAGCGATTTGATATGCATAAAATCCGCTTTGTCGCGTAAAATGTAAATACTGTAATCCAGAAAAATTATCTCAGATTTACAGTTAAAATATTCGTTAAAAATTCGAGCGCGAAGGGTCGAGGATGAATAAGTGGCGATCGACGCAGCGTGAAAGGCGTCGTAGTGCAAGGGGTTAAAAACCATAACCGTCCAGCAGAGAAGACTACAAAGTCTCGAGAGATCCCCTTCCCTCTCCCGACATATTTTTCGACAACTCGCGAAATATCGGGCACACCTTGTATCGCGTCGAGTACACATAATTCGCGGAAACTCCATCGAACGGTTCTCTATCCGAAGATCTGGCCGCGACAGGAATAATCGCGAGCAACGGGGTGGGAGGGGGGGGGGCGAAGAAGGAGCGAGGGAATTTCTCTGGTCCGGCGCGCGGCAAGCTAGAGTATTCGTGGCCGTAAAGTTTTCTCGCGAGAGAGCGGGATGATCGATGCGATGGAACAGATGTCCCTGCAGATTCCTCGATCCACGAACCGCAGGTAGGGCGCGCGGGTCGCGGTAACGATCCTTGATGTTTCTGCGGAGACAATCGCGTAACCCCGGGAATTAAACGAATCCGCTGTTTCCCGGCGCTCGTTCGGCCGGAACGCGATCAAAGATTCATGACGCGAGCACTAAAATTTCGAAAAGTTCATGGGTTGTTGGCGGAACGCCAGCCAGCCCCCGTGTGGAACCAGGAAACCTGTTTCCGGTCTAGCCTCGGCGAGTTCCTACGCTCGGAATTGCACCTCCGTGCGCGCGCGGAGAGAGCAAGAGAGATAGAGAGAGAGAGAGAGAGAGAGAGAGAGAGATCCGCCGCAGAGAGCCGAGTGCATCGCGATAGAAATAAACGCGCGATTATTCTCAGTCGCGGCCCAATCGATAATCTCTTCTAACGAGGCGTATCGTCGGCCGGCGTTGTCGTCGTTCTTAACGCGTCGCCCGGTGCCACGCATTTTTATAACGCAGCGCGCGGCTTCTCTCTCTCTCTCTCTCTCTCTCTCTCGCATCCGAGATTAAGGATTCGAAGGATTAATTAAAGAAACCGGAGGAGAAGTATATTCAGTTAAAAAGCCAGGTGAGAGGTCGATTTCACGAGGTGACGCGCGCCGAAGGAGTCAACGAACCATCGACCCGGTTCTTGTAATTCCAAAGCCCCGGGGTCCACCATAATGATCCGTGTCCGCCGATTCCAGGAGCATGATGGATCTACCGAAAGACTCGTTTTGTTTCAACGCTAGCCGATGCCGTGATCGCGTCGAAAGCTGCTTTTTAAGCTATCGTAGACGTGACGCGGTCAATATTAATTCTGATG
>NC_135778.1:34228264-34253340 GCF_028453695.1 Augochlora pura | reverse complement strand
GTACGAAATAGGGTAACTTGCCCCCACCCCGAAACGAAAAACTCGCCTTACAGTTGCAGATAAATTAATAACAGAATGCCTACTAATCAATTTTTATACAGGATTTAATGTAAAACTCGACTATCTAAAGGGAAAAAGAGAGAAAGAAATTATTTACAAAGTTATTAAAAAAAAAAAAAAAAATCGGGGACCTAAAGTCCCTTACTCCGTACTCTAAGGGTTAAACGAAGCCAAGATAGAACTCCCGGAGATTTTTGTTCGCGAAATTACGGCGATTCAAAGATAAACTATTTTTTATTCTCCGCCATTTTTATCGAAAGAAATTTGTCACAAATTTTCTTCGAAACATTATCCAATTTCTTGGAAAGATTTAACTCGGCCGGCGCAATTTCGAGAAAGTTATCCCATTAGAGATCACCTGAATATTAACGCGAATTGCCATGATTTCTCGCGCGCGCGCGCGCGCACAGGCATTTCGCGCCCGCCGTTCATCCCATAATTAACCGACCATCCAAGCAATCCTCTCTGTGCATCGATTAATTCCTTGGAATGTTAATAAACGCGCCGGCATAATCGAACATGATTCGCTTTTTCGCCCGATGAATTATACAGTTTTAGTATTCGCGGGTGGTGGTGCTGGGGGAGGGGGTGCGGCGCGCGTCTCAGCTCATAAAACCAAGTCGGCTTATAAGCGTAAGCCGGCGTTAATCCAATCTGCCAGTCGTAATTTAATGGCGCTTAATATGCGTCAGAGCAATGGCGCCCGGTTTCACCTTCGTTTGACTCGACCAGGCTAATAATGTATGGTTATTATGCTAATCGAATTCTTAACTTTGCTCTGGCGGTACTCGCGCGCCAAATTTCGCGGCTCCCCGTGAAATCATTAATGTTGAACTCGCCTCGATCGGGAACGCGTTTACGAGACAATTAAGCTGGAAAAAAATAAGGTTAGGTTTATGAACGACGATGTGGAACTGTTCGAAGTATTATGAAGCGTCCAAAAGTGATGTAGAAAGTATTAGAAAGTATTGCTAATTATTGAAAAGTATTTCTAATTATTAGAAAGTTATACAAAGTATTAGAATGTATTGCTAAGTATTGGAAGCTACCAATGAATATTATAAATTATCAACACATACTAGACACAATTGAAAAGTGTTAAAAATCATTAAAAAGTATTTTGAAGTATTGAAAATTACTGAAAAATAATAAAAAGTATTAGAACGTATTTGGAAGAATTGTATAAACCATCGTAAGGTATTAAAGTTTAACAAAAAATATTAGGAACAATTACAAGGTATTAAAAACCATTAAGAAGTATTGCAAAGTATTGAGAAGTATTAAAAAGTAATAAAAAGCATTAAAACGTATTCAGTAGTATTAAAGTGCATTGGAACGTATTGAGAAGTATTAAAAAGCATTAGAACGTATTGTGAAGTATTGCAAAGCATTGCTAAGTATTAGAAGCTACCAATGAGTAACATAAATTATTAACAGATATTAGAAGCAATTTCAAGGTATTAAAAACCATTAAAAAGTATTGCGAAGAATTGAAAAGTACTAAAAAATAATGGAAAGTTTTAAAAAGTATTGAGGAGTATTACTAAGCATTGTAAAGTGTTAAAGTTTACCGAAAAACATTGGGAACAATTACATAGTATTTAAAACCATTAAAAGGTATTGCAAAATATTGAGAAGTACTAAAAAGTGATAAAAAGCACTAGAATGTATTGGGAAGTATTACAAAGCATTGTAAGGTATTAAAACTTACCAAAAAATAATGGGAACAATTACAAGGTATTAAAAACCATTAAGAAGTATTGCAAAGTATTGAGAAGTATTAAAAAGTAATAAAAAGCATTAAAACGTATTCAGTAGTATAAAAGAGCATTGGTACGTATTGAGAAGTATTAAAAATCATTAAAAAGTATTGCGAAGTATTAAAAAGTACTAAGTAGCATTACAAAGCATTACAGAGTATTGAGAAGTATTACAAAGCATCGAAAAATATTGAGAAGTATTACAAAGCATCGCAAAATATTGAGAAGTATTACAAAGCATCGCAAAGTATTAAAGCTTACCAAAAACTACTAGGAACAACTGCAGCGTATTAAAAACCATGAAAAATCACTACAAACTATTAAAAAGCCCTGAAACTGAACTAAACCAAAATTTTACAATTTATATTGTAAATGAAACTTTAGAGACCGAACGATCGAGTGAGTAGCGTCGGGACCGACGCGGAGACTCGTCGCAGACGGTCGTTAATTAACTATTTCGACAGCGCAGGTCCTTGCCTGTCGCGGTTTTTGGCAGCGGAGGACTCCTCGGCGCGGTCGAGGGCCCGCCGCCGAACGGCACGAAAGGATTTTACGGGAGTTCCGCGCGCTGTAAATGTCGCGGACTCGACGCAAACAACCTGATTCCGGTAGTTTGCTGCGAGGCACTTGACCCGATGCAGTTTCCGCGGCTTGCGTTCAATCCGCGGACTCGACAATCAACGATAAACAGCTTTTTCGTTTGTGGCTTTGTCCGCCGGCATCGGCTCGAGGGGGTCTTACGAAAAATCAAATTCCTTTTCATCCGGCAGACCGACCCCGCGGAAATAGACCCGGGCGGGGGGCCGCGGCTCCTCTGCGAGAATTAATGTTTGAAATTTGATGGTGCATTTTTCATTCCGGTCGAAACGCGCGCGGTTGCCGCGGTCTAGTTTTCATCGTTACAGGCTAGTTAGTTTGTTCACGGTGAACTCTCGCCGCTCCGGGGGGTGAGCTTTTATCTCGGGAATCAGCCCGGCGAATATTCGTTTTCTGCCGTAATAAATTCTATTCGATGCTAATAATGCATTGTCAAACATTTGTTGAACCGTTTACGAAAATTATCGAATTTCCAGTACTTTGATGCTTGAAACGTTGCAGCGCCGAGAACAAAAATCGCATGGTCGTGTATTTAGACTCGTTTTAAAAGTCTCTACTTTCGTCTGTTACGAAGGTAATAATTTTTAACAATATTTCTCGCACAGCGGAGCTCGCCATCGAGTAGCCAATTCTAAAATTCAACGACGTTCCAAGATATCTCTACAGAGTTGAAAAAATTGTTGAACCGATGAAAAAATGTCCACAGTCACCCGCGTGGAATCGTTTTAAAGGAAAATTGGTCTATTTTCATCCCTCAAAGCGGCGCACCCGAAGTTCTATTGTCCCCTAAAGAACGCGCGAAAACGCGAACCCTTTTCGCGTTCTATCCAACGAACGCAAACCGCGAAGTACTCTAACTTATTATCGGCAGCGCTTTCTCCGTTCCCATCAAAATTGCCCGAACTCCGCGAAGCCAGAAGAACGATCCCGAACAAACAGATCCGCGGAATTGCTTCCGCGAAGCGTAACTATCCTAATTCGAAACTGTGCATCGGCCGCGCGACGACATGTCCGACGGGAAATTCGCTTGAAAACCGACTCGGTCCGCGCGGTTATTGTTCCCCCGATCGGTATCTATCGAGAACGGCATACTGATACGATTGCGGGCCACTGCGCGACCCGATATCGCGCCACCGTCGTCGTCGTCCGGATCGAGGCCTTCGGATCCGCGTCGCGAAACGATTCTTCTCTGCCCGTCGCTCTCGAACGTCGTACTCGAACGTCGCCTGTCGCCGATTAATTAACGCGACGGAATCGAGACGCGTGTTCCGCGCGTGCGAGATGCGACCGTCCCGATTAGGATGATTCATTAGAGTTTTTTCGTCGTCGGATGTAATGGCCGCGCGGCACGGCACAGTCGTGAAACAATTCGACCGGCCGCGACCCCTAATCCCCGTTGTTCGGTCTTTGGGACCGAACAACGGCTAAGCTCGTGTTAGGGTGACGGGCTGCGGGATTATAACGAAGTCGACAAAGTGCGATTAGGAACAGAGAGAGAGAGAGAGGAGATGTACACGGTTCCATCCGAGCTGCGACACGAGCCCGCAAATTGAATTCGCCGATGCCCGAGCGCGATACTCGCCGCGTTCTCGATCGCCAACTTTTCTCAATGATATACTATTCTTATTAACGGATCGCGTTTAATTAACGGCGTGAAAGACCGCGGCAATCTTTCCAACGGTAATCAACCGGCGGCTCGTTTGAGCGTGGTCACGCTGGCCCGCGAAGTTGCGGCGGAGAATCCGCGAAGTTCGCGATCTTTCAGCTCGCAGCGCTTTGCGCGGACAAATCGGAATATCGTCTGCTTAGGCTCGTTTCGAGGGGCAGAGTCCGAGCTTTATTTTTCCAAGCCCGTTCCCTTGGCAGTGGTTTCGCTAGAAAGTAGATAGGGACAGTTAGGGAATCTCGTTAATCCATTCATGCGCGTCACTAATTAGACGATGAGGCATTTGGCTACCTTAAGAGAGTCATAGTTACTACTACTTTCAGCCTGTTCGGTTTCGGTTCTTTAACACTGTCGCTTCGATGCGCCGCAATCCATTATTTTCGATGATTTTGATTTTGATTTAAACGATTACGAACTTTGTAAAATCGTAGCGGTGTGAGAAACAATTGTACGATTTTCTACCTGGGCTCATTTTAACCCTTAGTAGCCTGATTTACGAAAGTGATTTTTTTTAAATATTACTGTGTTTGCTTGAGGGTCTAGATGAAGGGAAAAATAGCTAAAAAAATCACAATATTTATTTTACATATTTATTTAGAGAAAAAACCAGGTATCAATTTTGATACTTCAGGCATTAAGGCCATAAAGAAGTCAGATATATAAAAAATAATTATATCATAGCGAAAATAATATATTCACTTACCTCAAAAGTATTTATATTCTTCAGAAAAAGAAAATATGTCATATTTGTATTCAACGAAACTTTTAGTAAAATGTGTTTACTTGTTCACTTTGCCGCGCAAGTAATATGTCATAGATAAAATAAAAACAATAATGACATTAGATTTTTTTTTAAATTTCGTTGGAAAGAATATTATACAACAGTAAAATACGTACAGCCAATCTATAAAAAAAACTAATAGTAATGTGAACATTCGGTTTAAAAGATTGGTATCAAAATTGAAACTCTAGGTTATTAAGGGTTAAAGGGCAGAGCCTCTACTTTATCATCCTTGGGCTTGATTGATCGAAAAAGTCTTATTCGTAAAGTAAACTGAGCTGAAAAGATAATAGAACCATGGTGATCTTCCTTTTCAAAGTTTTTCATATTTAAACGACTGTGCAGACTTCCAAAAAATTTGTTTCCAGGATCAGCTGGTATCCGTCTTAAAGAGGGAAGTTTCTTCTTTACAACGACCTCTCAAAACATGATTTACAATTTTTTGTCACCGTTTTATGATGCCCCGAGAGCCGCACCCCTCGAGCACGGAGCAACCCACGGACGAAATATATCACAGGAAGCGTAACAAAGCTACGATAAAAAGATCGCGCATCGCTTTCCGAGTGCTAATCGCGAAGCAGAGACTTTCCTCTATTAGGTCGCGTCGAAGTAATGCCAGGAAAAAAAAGAACATATCCAAACTCGGCGCGGTCGTTCGAAGTTGAAAATTGCAAAACGTCGAAAAAGCAACGGACCTTTTTCCCGTAATAAAAACTAGGGGTGTTCAGAGAAATGAAAAAAGATCGTGCCGGGTGGAGCGCGAGAAGCCGGAGAGACCGTGCCCTTCCGTGCGAGCGCGGCCAGAATATCGTACGATTTTTCCTTCGCCGCCGAGAGAAGTCACGGCCGAAGAGCACTTACCATTTTGTTCGACGCGGGGCGAAATTCGGCCGCCGGAAAATTAAGGCTATTCCCGAACCGTTCAAGGGTATTATTTCGATTGATTTTCCAGGGGTGGGGGGGGGGGGGGGGGGGAGAGCGGGCCGCGCGAGAGCGCGCGATTCTCAATGATATAAACGCGGGATATTGTATTTCATGCGTTAAAGGCCGCGCGCGCAACGTAATCGCATTACATTTATAACAATATGTTTACACGTCATTTCGCAGCCGGACGCTGCGGTCCGCTGATAAAGCCAAATTGAATATTTTAACGTATTAGGTTGCTCTATAAATTCCTGCTCGCCGTTTCGTCGGCCGTAAGCAGTCCATCGACGGTGGAGGGGTGGGGGGGAGGTCACTCGATCCGAACGGCCGAACCGTCAATACCGATTTACCCTGTCAACAATTTCGTGCCGGACGGCCGAATCAAAGGACCGTAAAAAAAGAATGCTGTAACGCCGACCGGCGAACTTAATCCTCCCGGCGGGTAGCACGCGCTGCCACTGGATCCACCACCGGCGATAGATTTTTGATCGGCGCTGCCCGGTTTATGGCGTTTCAAGGTCGTTCCAAGGTCGACGACACGGCCGCCGCAGAGAATTTTATGGGCGGGGACTGGCTTTTGTTATCGCGGCCGCGGATGTATTCCCGGAAAATGATTTCACGTTTTCTGGAAATTGAATTTCGTGGACGGAGACTTTGAGAGGGTTTTTTCTTTCTAAATTATGTGCACGAGCTAAATGAATTGTACTGCGAATAAACAAAATTTATATCGAATTCAGGAGTATGAGGTTATTCGATAACGATGAAAAATTGTGAACAAGTTTCGTGCACGAATGAAAAGTTTTCGTTTAAATGCGACAAAGAAGAGACCTATTTGCTTTGTTTTCTAATTATTTTAGCTTATTATTATTATTTTATATTTGATATTTAGAATTACCCAAAAATTAATTTCCCCCTCCATTGCATTGAATTAAAGCTACGATGCAGTCGTTTTAAGCCTTTGCACTCGAGTGGTGACTCTGAGGCACCACTCAAGATTATCGTATAATGTTCTAATAAAATTGTTATGCTATGAAATCTATTTATTTTTAAAAAACTGTTCGAAATATAATTGTTATATATCCTCAATTTCGTAAGCATAAATTGCAGCAATAAGTAGTATAAAATATACAAGATACTGCGAATCATCCAAAACAGTTTTGAATTTGAGGTTAAAATGACATCGAGTGCAAAGGGTTAATCTCTTTTTTTTTCACAGTTACTGCGATTAGAAATTTTTCAATTGGCATAATTTCTCAAAAGAGACAGAAGAATATTAATGTTTATTCCATGCCTGAATATACTTGAATGCATAAATATTATTAACAAGGGATTAGAATTTCATTTCAACTTTAAAGAATAACTTCCATACTTATTAATTTATTACGACCAATTTCCATCGCGAGTCGCACTCGTCAAAGTACGGTAAGGGGTTAATGTTCCCATAGTTATCGTTTTACATTTGATTTGTTTATTTTACCAGCGTGCGCGCAGAGTACTGCAATCGCATCGATAGCCACCGAGTAGTCGCGAATTTTATTCGCGCGACGGCTGCGCGCCGATTTTTCTTGCTCGCGGAACGGTTCGCGCCCTCGGAATTTGTCGGCGGTGTTCGCGCCGGTGTACGTGCTATTCGTTATCTTCTGCGCGAGAAGTCCGCGGCGTCACATTCTTGCAATTCTTTCCCGGTTTTAATACGGCCCGCGTGTTCCGCGATTTTTCATTCATTTCGGGAATATCGCGTATAACGAAACTCGTCGAGTTTTATTTACAAAAGCAATTACGGCGCCGCGATCTTTCCGCCCGTCTAACGATTTCTATTTCAGAACCGAAACCGAATCGACGTTCATTTAACCTCTTACCATAATTTGACGAGTACGACTCGCGATGGAAATTACTAGTAATAAATAATTAACCTCTTAGGCACGGATTTTGTGCAAATAAAATTTTTCGTAACTAAATTACCATTTTCATAGTATTAATTACATATATTCTTTTCGTGATGTAATGTATATACACACTTTCACTCTAATTGTTTACTGTAATAATTAATAAAACAATTGAGTAAGCCACTATAGTGGCGCGTCGTGTCTAAGAGGTTAAGTACGGATGTTGTTCTGTTCTTTAAAATCGGAATAAAATTCTACTCCCTTGTTATTAATATTTAAGCATTCGCGTAAGTTCAGGCACGGAATAAACATTAATGTTCTGTCCCTTCCAAGAAATTGTGCCAATTGACAAATTTCTAACCGCAGTGACTGTGGAGTAAATGGCACGTTAACGGGTTAACCCCTTGCACTGTAATAACGTGTCAGACTCGCGGTGAAGATTTTTCATAAGTTTTACTAAATATTATTCATTTCTTCTAAATCGAAATCAAATTGTATTCTTCTGTCGTCAAAGTTTAGAAACGGAAGTAAATAAATTCCAATTCCAAAAATAAAAATTACCTGGTTCTATTAACCCCTTGCACTATGACTGCTTTCACGTTGGACCA
Organism: Augochlora pura; assembly: GCF_028453695.1. Classification (NCBI taxonomy): domain Eukaryota; kingdom Metazoa; phylum Arthropoda; class Insecta; order Hymenoptera; family Halictidae; genus Augochlora; species Augochlora pura. The sequence goes on along the minus strand of NC_135778.1, from coordinate 34,245,058 downwards.
GATAATTTTTCCTTCTTGCACTGTCTTTATTTACTTCCATTTCTAGACTTTGATAATAGAAAAATTCAATTTGATTTCGATTTAAAATAAATTCATAGTATTTATACATAAGTAGATCTCTTGTGGAATCTCTGTCACGAGTCTGACTCGTTATTATAGCGCGAGGGGTTAAGGACGAATAAGTGCTAATCAACGCAGTATAAAAGTAATCGTAGTGTAAAGGGTTAAAGAGCCAAGTAGGACGGCCCCGTCCATTTTTATTCGAAATTATGGTTCATTTATTACGTCGATGCATAAAACAGTGGACGAATCTTTTTCCTTCCTGTTTTATATATAATTTTTCCAATAACTGTGTCGTATATTACGAAACCGGGCGACGGGCCACACGCTAGAAACGTTATTTATAATACGGCGAACGGCGACGCGCGTAACGAAACGCGTTAGACAAATTATTTTTTAGTCTGCACGAACACGACTTAACCCCCCTCCCTTAACTATTTATATTACTTATAACTATTTATATTACTCCATCTACGACTATTTCCACGATACGTTGATCCGAACGTGTCTGTCCTTAATATTTTCCTTAATAGGACTAGATCATTTTTGTTTCTTGTATTGTCTTTAGTTAACCCCTTGCACTATGATTCCTTTCATGCTGTGTTAATTAGCATTTATTCATTCTTAATACTTTCTTTAATAGGTCTAGACAATTTCTATTTCTTGTCTTTCTTGTCTTCATTTACTTTCGTTTCTGTACTTTGATAACAGAAGAATAAAATTTAGTTTTTATTTGAAATAAATTAGTAACATTCATATTTAGTAGATCGTGCGTGAAATCTTTATCACGAGTCCGACTCGTTATTATAATAGCGCACTACTTGCAAATTAGAATTCACTCGATGCATTAAATCCATTAAAATTTTCTGAGAAAAATACATTAGTAATAGAAACCGGTATGTAATAAAAATTCAGAGGACTTTAAATAAATTTTAGGTAACAAATTAACAACAATGTAAATTTGTTAGCTTTACATCGTATTTTACGCTGTCAGTCACCGGCGACGGACGCGGTCTGTACGGAGTGGTTCAGTGTCAGTCACCGATGACTGACGCGTCAGTCACCGATGACTGACGGTGTCACTCATGTTAATAACAGAAAAATTCAATTTCATTTCGATTAAAAAAAAAATTAATGTTATCCATATTTGGTACATCTTGCACGAAATCATTGTCACGAGGCTGACTCGTTGTTACAGTGCTGTCATAGTGGAGTTAATTCGGAATCGCGTTAGAGGATGATTGACCTACGTGGGAATCACTTATTACCCCGCCGGGCGGGGAAAGTAATGCGGGGACAGGAAGACGCGATCCGTGGAATTATTTATAAGGAAACGTATTTAGCAGGGCGGAAGAGGTCGGCGGGATAGAAAGAACGGGGACGGGGCCGGAGTTTCTCGCAGTCAAAGTGCATGGGAACGTAATACTTGATAATGCATCCGAACTAATTTCTTGTGCCGGTGGCGCACCGGTGGCCGATTAAAAATCGCGGGGGGGGCGGAGTTATCGGGAACGTCGATATTCCGGGGCTTAATCGCGATTCAATTTCTCCGCCGATGGATTTACTTTGACTTTACATTAGCCGCTTCATAGAAGTCGGGATTTAATCCGGCGGCCGCTTTTGTTTCGCGTAAAATGTTTCGCCGGTAACTTCGGTACGAGTGCCTGCGTGGACAGAATTCGCAATCAAATGGGGAATGTGCATCGACGACTCTCTCCCTCCCTTTCTCTCTCTCTGTCGGTCTATCGCGCTTTATCCCTTCAAGGAGCCGTTCCACTCGAATTTTGCGGATTTTATCTGTTAAAGGGTTATGTGGAATAAAACACTCGTCTAGTGTAAAACTCGTGTTGTTAGTGCTCTAATATACTTTAACAATAATATTCTTTATTTCACGGAGGTTCCCAGCTGACTATTTTTCAAGTTAATACTTTTGGTTAACAGCTGCTATGCAATTTAGATAAACTCATTTGTCTTTAATATTTTTAATAATAGGATCAGACAGTTTTTCTTTCTTTTATTTTTTATTTATTCTCTCTTTTATTTATGTGCTTTTGTTCGTAGACTTTGATGAGAGAAGAACTTATCTTGATTTCGAAGAAATTACTAATGTTCATATTTAGTAAATCTCGCATGAAATCACGACTCGTTATTATAGTGCGAGGGGTTAATGTAATTGCAAGTCCGCGGCGTAAGGCTTCGGAAATTCCCCCTTCGAATAAACGGATTCGCATCGAATGCGTTGCATCGCTCCGACGATAAACGACGTTTATAAAAATTGTTAAAATATTATCAAAGTTCCTATCAGCCGACATATATTTCTAATTTTTTATCTAATTATCTAGCTAAACCTAGATGTCAAAGAAATCGTTCGATAAATATTTATAAAATAAATCAGTCGAGAAGTTATTTTCGAGTCGATACATGATAGAAAATTAAGTGTTAGTTCCCAGCAATAATACTATTTATGTCACGGACGTACCTGGTGATTTTTGAGCTTAATACTTTTGGCTAACAGCTGGTATTTAATTTAGATCACACCATTCAGAAGATAGTTCATCTCACGACACAACAGCGGAACATAATCGATAGACCCTTGTATTCAAGTTACTTGTTTTTAGGATATAGTATTTATTTCAAGTTTTAAAGTGTGCCGCATTATTCACGTCTCCACCAGCTATATTACTTATGCTATAAAACTTATATTAGTAGTCACAGGGTATGGCGAATAACGCAGTCATTTTAGAATCGAGGATTTACAACCCTCGTAGACTATTCATAGACCTCAGTGTTACTTCGCGAAAAACAAAATGAATAAGCTTTTGCAAGCTATATTCCAGACCTACATTATATACAGTCCACAGCTGCAGCGTCGCAATTCGTCGCTGCAACCGCGACGCCGCGACGCCTCATCAAAGAAAATCATCCCCAAACGAGAAACCAAAATCTCGCTCTACTTCGGTCGAGATATGGCATACGAAACCGCCTAGATAAACCGTCGCCGCATAGAAAAACGTGGGAACCACGGAGCATCGCAACAATGCGCCTAACGCAGCTTGAACAGGGCCGGCGAGGCACTTAGGCTAGATAGAAGCGGATAAAGATCGAAGGGGAAAAACGCGCGGAAGCGGCGACGGGGGTGGCGATGATTTTGTAGTAAAAATATATGCTATTATTCCTACAAATTGGGATCGGAGAGAATTTAGACAACATTGTGCAATAGTTGCGCGGTTTAACAGTTAATTTACTACTACAATTTATAAATACAACTTTCAATTTCGTACGACTTATTACAACGCGTACACTACCACGACTCTCTACTTTAAACAACTTAATCTGCGACCCTTTCGCAATGACTTTTTAACTCTTTGGGGCACGGTGGGATTAAAAATGCCCAACCTTTTTGATGCACGATCATGCATTGTGGGACATTTTTATACCCACGTCGTAGTATTGCAATAGCTAGCTACCTATTTACGTTGTTCATTCATAAACCCACGTGACACGGTAGGACTATTTATGTCCCATTCTATAACAACAAATTCAGCTGAATTATTATTTGTTTAAGCTTTTATATGCTTTCAATGAAGACGTACCAATTTTGTTGAATGAAAAACGCGACAAAATTTCTGTGCAACATGGGTCTATTTATTCTATGAAATCCTGTGCCTCAAAGAGTTAAACAAGAATCCACCTCGTTTCAACCCCGACTCGGCTTTTTATAGTTACCTCCGTTTCGAAAACTTTAATGAACCCCATGATGTGGGCATTCGCGTCACCGATGACGCAGCTCGGGGGAAGGGTTAACGCCGCGTTTCTCCTTTTTACAACTACACAACTTTACGCCAATGTCCTTAAGCCCACTGTTAGAATTATATATCGGGTACCGAAATATTCCCGATAGCAGAATTTTGGCCGAGATCCTGGAAGGAACTATCGACGGCAGGCCTCGGGGAAACGTACGCTCGCGGATTTATTAATTCTCTCGAGCTGCGAAATTACCGAGAGGGCAACACCTGTGGCCCCGAGCTGCGAGAGAGCTGCCTCGGCCTACCTGCACACGGCCGTGTCCGTCCGCGCGAAACTCCTTCGATCCGGGGCCCTAACTTCTCTTATGGCGACGGGACGAGTCGTGCCAGCTACTCGTAGACTCTGCCGGCGCGGCGCGGCGCGTTAATCCACGCCGAAAGGCGTTTCGATCCGATAAACTGCCGCTGATAATTATCGCGGAATATTAGTCGCCGTTCCTGCCCGCGAAAAGTAACCGTGGAATTAACAAACAGCGAGCGAGCGACGGTGCGCCAACGATCGATAATTGAAATCACGATTAAAGATAATTATCGCGAGTTATTCGATATTAATTCGAATGTAATCTGTTAATTATTTCGAATCGTTTCTTTCGACGCCGTTATCCGAATTATTATTATAGAGGTGATATGTACATATACATAGTCCGGAATACATTTAATGCGTTACGTACGGACCCGTTCATACCGCGTTATTTTTCGAACTCTGTATCCCTCGAAATTACGGCTGCCTTAGCCCCCGGCTCGTAACAAATGTAATACAGTCAGTTCTATAACTATTCGTACTCTCATTGCTTGTAAGAGAAATCTGTTGAAATCGAGGGATGCATGTGAAATTTTGCAATAAACTTTTTACAACAGAGATTCTGCAAATATATTCCGCATGCGGGAATTCCGCAAGTAAATTCCGCATTAAAAATTCCGCATTAAAAATTCCGCAAATAAATTCCGCATGCGGAACAATTTCTGCACCAAAAATTCCGCATTCGGAAAAAATTCTGCGCCACAAATTCCGCATGCGGAACAAATTCTGCACCAAAAATTCCGGATCAAAAATTCCGCAACAAAAATTCCGCATTCGGAAAAAATTCTGCACCAAACATTTCGCATGCGGAATAAATTCCGCAAATAAATTCCGCAGGCGGGAAAAATTCCGCATGCGGAACAAATTCCGCATCAAAAATTCCGCATTCGGAAAAAAATTCTGCATGAAAAATTCCGCATGCGGAAAAAATTCCGTAGATAAATTCCGCATGCGGAAATTCTGCAAATAACTCCCGCATGCAGAAATTCCGCATGAACAATTCCGCGTGCGGTGATTCGGCAAATATATTCCGCATCTTTCTGCCGACTAACAAATTTTTATAATGATTTTCGGCGGCGACGCCGGTATTTAAATCGCAACGCATTCGTTTCAACGACAAAGGCGGCGTTTTTGCGGAATTCCGTTGCGGCCAAGAAAGAAAGAGAGAAAGAGAGAGCAGTGAAAGTTTAATCGGCGCCGAGCTGCTTAATTCGCGGCGACCATTAATTATCGATTGTTTTTATTATGCGATGGGCTCTAGACGCGGCCGCCGCGCGGACAACGAAATAATTTAATGTATGCGCGTCCGCGGACCGGCCGACCTTTTCTTCCCACCTCCCTCCGTCCTTTCGTTTCCCCCTTTATTTCCCCCCACGGCGATTTTCCGTGCGGTTTTTACGGCCCGGATTTTTATAGCGATCGCGGGGAAGATGGATACGCGGGCTCTAAGTAGACAATGACGCATAGACTTGTTCGGCAACAGGTGGGACATATTTTCGGAGGCAGTTTTACCTGACAAACAACCGCGGGAATCAACAATAATGAAACACCGGGGCGCGATGCTGCCGGCGATATTAACAATCGCAAACAGATTATGAGGCAGCAAGTCGCCGGCCGGGGGCAAAACTAACCGGAGAATGCGCGGATTTGTTCGCGGAACGATGTAGTTTGCTGTCATCCGTGTCAGCTCTTTGACTGCTCGATCAACGACTTCGATTAAATAATTGCAAATTGAACTGCTCTGTTTTATCTAATTAGAGTTGAAATTGTAGAGTTAACCCACGTGTCAATTAATTTTCCCTAGATTATTATATATACATGTATTTTTTATATATTGAAAAATATATACACATGTTATTTATATATTAAAAATATTTTTCATATTTTCTATATATTAAAAAATATATACATATATTTCTTAATACATAGACCGATTGGAAATAATCTTAGGACACTGACATAACCTTAACACTACTCCTAATAATTTCTATACTTATCTTGATACTGTTTAATTTCATACTCAATCTACTAAATCTTAAAGATTCTATCGAAATACAATTTTATCTAGAATTATTTTTCAAAATTACAACATGCAAATCTCGTCAAGTATCCGAAAACGTTTCCAAAAATTTCTCAACCAATGTGTAAACGATTCGATTCACCTTCAATCCACGAATCGCGTGTGAATTTCATGAAAAATCCCATCAAAAATACCATTCAACAAAACTCGAAAAAATAAAGGAAACGTTATGAACCATCATTACCACTCGCAAATATTTTACCAAAAATCCTCAGCTGATATATCCAGGTTATAAAAATTCTCTCAAAATCCTTATTGAACACCGATAAACCCAAATGGTCCAATCAGGTCACCCAAATGGTCAGCCGTCCCCCTAAAACTCCGAAAACCCCAAGAGACTCGAAAAACCCGCAAAACGATATCCGCTTTAGCCTCGCAGCGACAAAGTACCGCTTTAACGAGCAACATTAGCCTGGCCGTCTGTGGAAAAGGAGGAAGAAGAAGAAGAAGAAGAAGAAGAAGAATAAGAACAAGAAGTAGAAGAGGAATAACAAGAAGAAGTAGAAGAGGAATAACAAGAAGAAGAAGAAGTAGTAGAAGAGGACAGGTCTCGGCGCGTAACGGGAGGGAAACGCGTTCGGCGTAGGTTGGAAGAGTTCTCCTTAAACCGTTCGGAGTAATGGAAATAAAATCCAGGAATAACTATTGACAGGTGCCATAAAGAGGTAAGTTTCTCGATGGTTGAAAGCGGTGGCAAGCAATATCCGTCGTAGGCGGTGTCGTTCCGTATCACGGCCGGCGCACGTACGCAATGGATATTGTTTCTTCGTGGCCGAAAGTTGAAAAGATACGAGAGAAGTTTTCCCCGCGGCGCGTCGCCGGTGTGTACAGTTTCCCGTGTGCTGCGGGTTCCATCGTCGTCGTTGTCGTCGTCGTCGTAGTCGGTGTCGTCGTCAGCGTCGGTAGCAGGGTCGTGTCGGCGTCGGCACAGAGAGAGAGCGCAGCGGCGGCGGCGCGAGGGGTCGCAGAGGAGGCGTGGGAGGACGTCGTATCTAGACGACAGTCACCCCTCCGGTTCTCACGAGGTAATGGGCTTTCGAGCGTGCTGACAGTTGCGAAAGGAGGTGGGGGACAAAAGCGAGAAAGACACTATGCCGAGGTTCCTAAAGCGTCCTGGTAACAAATCATTCAGGAGGAAGCGACCTGCTGTACAGCCGCGCGCCCCCCCCCCCCCCCTCTTCCGCGCCGACCCTACTCGCCGCCCGGGATCCCTCCACGACGATTTGATTTATACGTCGGTCTTGATTACAATTGATTTTGCCTTTGTACCTGCAGCACTTCCGCAGCGCATCCTTCCACTGGCCGGGGATCCCACGGTGGATCGGGATCTAGTCGCTCCTCTTCTTTCCTTTATTCTTCTTCTTCTCCCTCTTCTCCGTCTTACTTAGATTCCACAGTTTCGACAGAGTCGAACCTTTTTCATGCGTTTCTTACGGTGCATTTTTTCGCCGCTGCGCTTTTCATGATAAATGCCCCCTTTCGATGGGAGCTTCGTTACGCGCCGGACTTCGTTACATGCACTGTTTCGTTAAGTGCGCTCTGCTGAATTGAATGCACTGTTAAATTAAATACGACGCTCAATTAAATGCACTGCTATACCGAATGCAGCGCTATACTAAATGCAATGCTGTATTATGTACATTGTTTCATTAAATTCACTGGTAAACTAAATGCACTGTTAAATTGAGTACACTGTTAGATTAAATACACTGTTAAATTATATTATTTAGGATGCTATACTGAATGCACTGCTATATTAAGTACACTGTATCATTAAATTCACTGGTGAACTAAATGAACCGTTAAATTAAATACACTGTTACATTATATATAATGCTGTACCCAATGCACTGCTGCAGTGAGTAAACTGTTTCATTAACTGCACTGTTTAATTAAATACACTGCTATACTAAATGCATTACTGTACCAAATCTACTGCTTATTAAGTGCACTGTATCATTAAATTCACTGGTAAATTAAATGCGCTGTTAAACTAAATGCATTGTTAAATTAAATACACTGTTAAATTAAATACACTGTTAAATTAAATACACTGTTAAATTAAATTCACTGTTAAATTAAATACACTGTTAAATTATATACAGTGCTATGTCGAATGCATTGTTTTATTAAGTACACTGCCTTATCGCATTCACTGGTAAATTAAACGCATTGTTAAATTAAATGAACTACTATAATAAATACACTGTTAAATTTAATGAACCACTATAATAAATACACTGTTCAATTAAATGCACTGCCATATTAAATACACTGTTCAATTAAATGCACCAAACGCACCGGCGAGTCGAATTAAACGCAGTGCAATATTAGTGCTTTATTGGACGCAGTGTTTCAATGTATGCATTGTTTGGTTAAATACGATATTACGATAAATTCGGTGCCTCGCCAGTGCGCGCGCAGTGTTTACGTTTAATACAGTGTCGTGTTAAACGCAGGCGTTCACTTAAACGCCGTGTGTTTCCTTAAATTCGATTCTGCGCGAAATGCGGCGCTCCTCTGCACGCACCGCTCCGTCATACGTAGCCTTTAATTAAACGTTAACGTTTCATTGTATAAATTGTCCCATTAAACGACGTATCGCATTAAACGAACCGTTTCATTAAATACGGTATCGCATTAAACGCACCGTGTCATCAAGTGCGGCGTCGCAATATTTCAATGTACGGCGTTGACGCGTCGAACGGTTCGTTTCGCGAACACGTTCTTTTTTTCACGTGTCGCGCGACACCTAATTTACCGAAAACAAGCAAAAATTTGTGTCGCCCAACAAAATTTAACGCGAACAAAATTTAACGTTCACGGAAATTTGAACGGGCGATCGGAGCGTCGAACGTTTCGCGTTTTCGGCCTGGAAAATACCGCGGCTGGAAGATCGGCGAGCCGCGGAGCATTATAGATGGAAATCCGCGTGAAACAGTGATTATTATAACGGCATTAGCCGCGCAGAAAACGCGAAATAACACGATTATTATGGATCGTTCCCGCGTAAATCCAATCCATAGATCCGGCGTCGCGGCTCGCGCGTTGCGCGCCCGGCTAACGAAGTCAGGTGCGAAACTTTTCCCATGACTCCCCCATGTTTTCCGCGTGCCTGAAAGTTTAATGAATGATCCCGAAACTGCCTAACTTCGCTAATGCTACACCGCGGCGAGAGAGATAGAGAGAGAGAGAGTCCTCGAGCGGTCTTTCGCTGCGCCCTCGCTATGGCCGGAATTTATATTTCTGCGGCCGGAAGATTTCATTAACAGGCAAAGTAAATATTTCGGCGCGTCCGGCCGTTGTTTGCCAATCAGAATTTACATTATCGGCGAGCCGGAAAATAGAAATAATAAATCGAAACGAGGGCCCGCTCCGGTGTTTGCTCGGCCGGCTCGCGTGCGTGCTCCGGTTTCCCCGGGAACATCGAATTTCGGCGCCGTCCGCTGTTTATTATTCTACGGAATATTCTGTCGGTAATGAACAACGATAGTCGTATAATATTATTCGTTCTGCTTGACATTATTGCGTTACGCGTATCGCGCCGGATACCGATACACCCCCGTCCGCCCTTTTAAAACGATCGCGGGGCAATCGCCGGCAACCGTCCGCAAACACTGCCAAGTAGAAATGGTCGGCCATAGTCAGACCGCGCGCCGCGCCGGAACGATCCAGATCCAAATACGAGCGATCGTAACCGAAGCCGCAACGATCGGATCGACGCGCGCCAAGGGGCGTTCGAAAGTGTGAAATGCGCACTTTCGAACCGCATTTTCAATGGTCTGGTTAAATAATTTTTTCGAAAAGTTATGGCGATTTAACTGTTTGAGGCACGAAATTTCAGGAAATAAACAGATTCGTATGGCACAAGTTGCGTTTTTAATTCAACCAAATTGGTACCTTTTTCTTGAAAGCATATAAAAAATAAGCATGAACAAATAATAATTCAATTGAATTTGTTGTTATAGAGTTAGACTTAAATAGTCCCACCGTGCTCCAAAGAATTAAAGGAATATGTAACTCGAAATAAAAATCGAAATTGATACATGTCGTTCATTGAATAATAACTATGGTGGAAATTATCGTATTGGAAAATTTAAAAATTTAATTGAAAACGTAAAGTGTGCTCTTTCGAACGCGTTCTTGGAAGTTTAGTCAAAAATTTGTTCGAAAAGTTATAACAATCACAAATTTGCCTCGGAAGAATTTCTGAATGTAAGAAACTCTCGCCGACTTTAACCCTTCTTTGCATGATTTTTCCTATTTTTTTAAAATGAATCAGGTTGATGTAATTAATGCTCTAGATTAAAGGAAAAATATTTAAAAAAATCCTAGTATAAATAAGAATTTGAATTATTTAAAAAACAGTATGATGGAAATTTACATCATTATGCATTGTTACATATATAGCTCAGTACTAAATAAATCAAAAGATATTGTTTACTTATTCTCCTTTATTCTAAATGATAATTTAAAAAACAATTATTATAACAATTATTAATAATTATTATTTTAACAATTTAAAATCTCGCTCGTTTCTTCCAGTCACAACAAACAGTGGAATGACAAGTTCTAGGCTTGTTAATTGACAGTGACGTTTGCTATTTTTTGACAACTGCGTTTTGTTGTACGCAATAGTCATTTATAAAGTTGCCAGCAACAACAAATTTAAAGTTTACAGTTTTTGAGTACCTTTTTTTCTTCACTAAATGTTATGATTGAAATTTCCATCATCATGCAAAGAAGGGTTAATACATTGCGTCCACTGACTATAACCAGGCCGTATAACAATCGGCGCCGTCGAGTTCGAAGGTGTGTTCGTCCGAAAGTGTAAAACGTGCCGTTCGAAAGCATGAAAATCTCGTAACGGAACCAGCGGGGAAATAATTGTGGAAACGGTCCGTGAGGTTAGTGCGGCCGATAGCGATCGCGGGCAGCGTCCATCAGCTCCCTGTGCCCGACGGTTAATACTCGATGGCGATTCATCTTTCGGTGTATGACACGTATTTATATATCCGTGGCGTCGGTTCCGTCCGCGCGGTTTGCACAACTAATTGAATCGAAAATACATATGCATAAGTATACAGGCGGCGCGCAAGTTCGCGATGATAGTTCCGCGAGAGCGCGGCGCGGGTTTGCGAGGGGGTTTGGATACGGTGCGGCGGAGAGGGTGGAGAGGGGTGGATACGTTCGTGTACGCATTTGCATGCGTTATTGAATTGACATGCATACATTCATAGAAAGACTCTCTCTTTGGGCCGGCGGCCCCCGGCGTGCACGCGCGCGTATCTGCCGTGGCCGCGGTCGGAATCGCTTACGTAGAATACGTTTCCGTGTTAAACGGCCGAAGTACGTGATTTCATTTACGATACGGACTCACGATCGTTCTATATCCGTTGGAAATATAGCCGATGTGCTCCTCGTCCCTTGGTGGAGCGAGCAACGGTCCTGCACTCCATAAACCACGGGAAAACCGGATCAACTCCGGCCGCTCTTCGTGCGGAGGGACCGAGCCTACTTCCGGGATTTATGCGTCACCTCGAGATTCATGTTTCACCATCAGGATCTTTCGGCCTTGCCCCGATCCTCTTATCGATCTATCCGCCGTTTCCGGTGCTCGGCGCTCTTCTCTCGGGTCTCGCGATCGCCCGCAGAGATTAGCCACTTTTCGTCGGCCGCGCGCCACGTTGTCCTACGCGGTGTCGACGACCTTTCGCACCCTCGCTCTCCTCCATTGCCTAATAGATCCGTTCGTAAGCTCACGCGGTTTTAATTCCGTCTACTTCGCAACCCCCGGCCATTGTTTCCCGACGCATCGACGCGGAAATTCGAATGAAAATTGTCCCTTAGGTACGTCGATGTTCCACTAAAATCAACCTAAAGCTAAAATAACCTAGCTAAAATAACCTAGCAAAAAGAAACATAAAGTGTCAAATTAATTGGTAAAGTTCATTATATAAAAATAAATTATTGAAGATCGGCCAGATGAAATTTCTAACCTGCAGATATCGCATCTCTTTATATAAGTCGTATCTTGGACCATTATTTTCCAACCTACGAATATTGCTATTTAAATAAAAATATTCTATTAGGTATATCAATGTTCTACCAAAATAACCCTAAAATATCAAGTCAATTGTAAAAGTGAATTTCTTAAAATTAATTACCGAAGATTGGCTAGAGGAAATTTTTAACTTGCAGGTATTGCATCTCTTCATACAAGTTACAACTTATACCACTATTTTCCAACCTACGAACATTGCTATTTAAATAAAAATATTCTATTAGGTACGTCAATGTTCTACCAAAATAACCATACAGTACCAAGTCAATTGTTAAAGCGTGTTATCGAAAAATTAATTGCCAAAGATTGGCCGGAGGAAATTTTTAATCTACAGCTATCGCATTTCTCTACAAGTCACAACTTGGGCCACTATTTCCCAACCTACTAACATTGCTATTTAAATAAAAATATTCTTTTAACTCCGTCAATGCTCTACCAAAATAACCCTAAAGTATCAACTTAATTGTTAAAGCGTATCACGTTTAAAAATAAATAGAAGAAAGCTCATCAAACGAAAGCAGCATTTGCTATTTTATCCTATTCGCTATTATTTCTGAATAAACAGCCATAAACATTGAAACAAAAAAATGTACGCCAGTCGAACATATAAAACGAGTGGAAAATGTTAGGAAGATAGATGAGGCGCGCGATGTCAAACTAAATGGCGGAATACGTATTGTTCGCGAAGAACGATGTTTAATTTGGAGAGGTTTGCTCAGGTTGGCCACTCGGCAACGAGTAGGTTGTTTAGTCGACGATGCCGGCGGTATTGTGAGTTAGTGGATCCGTGCCGGGGGAGGGATGGTCTTAGGCCAGTCTCACGGAGTTTCTCCGCTAATACCCATACGTCTTGGCAGCTTTGGTTGATTCAGCAGCAAGCCGTGTAAGGCAGTCTTCTTCGACTGAATCTACATCGTTTAATCTGAAATGTAAACTCTCCGCTCGCGAAAGCTTCTTCTCTTGATCCGTACTAAAGATGGTGGGCCGGGGGTACAATATACCGCGCGGCATCTTCGATATTGGTGCACGGGATCGTACAACTTTCAGCTATCGAGCGAGCTGGCGGAAAGTATCTTCGGAACACGCTGCCAAATTCGCTGGTCGAACCGCTGCTCGTGGAGCTCCGATGATTTTTAATGGCTTTGCATGCCGGCTGCGTCTTTTCTTCGATTTTATTCGTCGGTACGTTCGAATGGTTGTTTATTGTTTATATTTAAAATGGATTTGATGAAATTGATTTGATGAAGTAGATTTAATGAAATAGATTTGATGAAGTTGATTTGATGAAATAGATTTCATGAAATAAATTTGATAAAATAGATTTGATTATATAGATTTTATTACATAGTTCAGATGAAATAGATTTGATGAAGTAGATTTGATAAAATAGATTTGATGAAGTTGATTTGATGAAATAGATTTCATGAAATAAATTTGATAAAATAGATTTGATAAAATAGATTTTATTATATAGATTTTATTATATAGATTTGATTAAATAGTTCAGATGAAATAGATTTGATGAAGTAGATTTGATAAAATACATTTGATGAAATAAATTTGATAAAATAGATTTGATTATATAGGTTAGATGAATTAAATTTGATAAAATAGATTTGATAAAATAGATTTGATTATATAGATTTGATTACATAGTTCAGATGAAATAGATTTTATGAAATAAATTTGATAAAATAGATTTGATTATATAGATTAGATGAAATAGATTTGATGAAGTAGATTTGATTGTATAGATTAGATGAAATAGATTTTATGAAATAAATTTGATAAAATAGATTTGATTATATAGATTAGATGAAATAGATTTGATGAAGTAGATTTGATTATATAGATTAGATAAAATAGATTTCATGAAATAATTTTGATAAAATAGATTTCATGAAATAATTTTGATAAAATAGATTTCATGAAATAATTTTGATAAAATAGATTTGATTATATAAATTAGATGAAACAGATTTGATGAAATAAATTGGATTAAGCAGATCACGATGACTCAGTTCCTTAGTTACAGAAAAACCGGAAAAGCAATCATTAAACTGCGAAACCTTATTCAAAGTAAAAGTTCTCCACTTCCATCGCAGCGAATACAATTTAAAGGAAACTTTATACAATTCCCCCTGGAATAAAATATTTTCTCCCAGAGCTAAACTAGGATAAACCAGAATTATATCGGCGATATTTTTTACAGGGCAATATTTCAACAAATATTTAGGACCATTCTGTCGCATTGTGAGAGTTTTGCGAAACAGAAAGAGAGGGAGAGAGACGAAATACTTCGTCCCTGCTCCGCCGGTGTATTGAATAGAACAAGCTAGGTAAAGAAGGGGGCAAACAAACCGTTTTCTCGGAAAATATTATTAAACTTTCGGCCAATTAGATTGCGCCCGGGAGTCGGTTCTGAAAGTAAAGCGACGGTCCCCACCGGTTTGTCTTATTTTACTGAGCACACGTGTGTCGAGCGCGCTGCGAGGGAGAAGAGAAAATGAGAGAAATAGAAAGGGAGGGGGAGAAGGAGAGAGAGAGAGAGAGAGAGAGAGAGAGAGAGAGAGAGAGAGGACGCATAAACGAGCACGAAACCGCACCGAGGACCCGGCGGACAAAACGGATGTACGTATATTGTAACGGAAGATGAAACGGTGAAAATGCTTTACTCGCAGAAATTACTCCGCGGACCTAATTGGGTAAAAACTTCAACAATTCTTCGCGAGGACGCGATTTATTCGTCACGTACCACTTATCCCGCCGCCGCGCTTTATCCCCTCGTCAAACGGAACGTACACCGGGGCCCCGAACGGTCGGGGGCGTATTAGTCGGACGAAAAACAAAATAGGAGGAGCGGACGCTCGCGAATTTTCGATCGGAAACCCTTGCAAAATAACGCCGCTCGAAAAATTATAGCGCGGACGAGTTTCGGTGCAAAATTGTCCCACTTTGATCGACGATAACTTTGCGAAAAAAAATTGTAAAATCATGATACTTTTTTTAAATTAAAGCTTGAAGCTTCTGCTTTAAAACGGCTATCTCGGTTTTTAATTTCGACGCACCCTCGCGATAGTATTTATTTAAATCTGAGGCCACGTTTCTCACGCTGGCACAATTGAACATATTAGACCTCGCCAAGTTCGACGAAATGCACAGACTTCGCAAAATTTTTCTCGTAGATGCCGTTTACCGTGGAACAAAGTTCGATTCTTCCCCTTTAATTCCAAACAAGAGAAACTCCGCCGCGATTTTTTTCCCGCCGAGTTACGGCACTTCGAAGCGGAGACCCTCGTGTTTCGTCGTCCACTTCGAAGCGGGAGAAAGAATTTCAATAGAAATTTCTGTAATTCGAACGGAAAAACTGTTTAGTATACGTTCGGAGATGTGACGCGGAGAATCTTTATTCCGCGGAAGAATCGCCGCGCGAAATTGCGCAATTTGCAACGCGCCGACGAATTCCCGCGTACGCGAAAAATAGTTGAACCGGTTTCGAGCCGCGGACAAATTTCCAGCGAAACTTCCGGGCGTTCTCTGAACAAGAAAAAGGCGAAGTTTAACGGATCCGCTCGTGTCCCTAGAATATCCCTAGAATCTTCTTACCGCAGAACAAAGAGTGGCGAGCACGGGGCGGGACGGGCGAGGGCGAGAGGCGGAGAGGGACGGAGGGCGGAGAAAATACACGGCGGAAATTTTTCATGCGACGAGTACACGCCGGCTATGAAAGTTTATCTGTTACGCTTCGCGTTCGTGTTTGCCGTTAGCATAAAGGGTAAGTTATGGACAGAGACGCGTTTCCCGCCGGGATGAGAGACCCGTTCGATATCCGCGGACGAATATTCGCGGGCCCCGCCGATCTCTCTCTCTCTCTCTCTCTCTCTTTCGAGGAGCTGTTACGCTAGTTCTACAAAAAACAACTGATAAAACGTCTGGAGAACTATTACATCGGAATTTAAGCCGTGCACTTCCCGGAAACGTTGCATCAACGGATTATACTCGAACGCAACGTCTCTCTCTCTCTCGTTCGCTGTTTCGATCGAAGCCGAAAGATCGCACTTTGCGCCGCGAGTGGACCGCGCGTGGATTTCGCGGAACGTTCGCCCTACATCTTACGTTTATGGCTGTCGATGGTCATTCGGGCGGCTCTCCCGACAAATTTTCGAACCGAAATTACGAGGAAGCGCGTCGCTTCTTCCGACGATTTTAACGCTGGCGACAGCAATAATGCCGCGGCGTTCACGAATTCTTCTTCCGTTGCTCGCCGTTCCCGCAACGATCGCGTAAAATCCGCGGTCTAATGGTAACCGAGAACTTTATTCTTCCGGCGTCGTTGCGCGCGATGAATCCTAACGGTGTACAGGAGCACTTGCGTGTTTCATCGCACAAATTACGACAACTTCCAACGTTATTCCTCTTGCGCGTAACGAGCACCAACAGAAGCTGGACGATCTTCAGCAATTTATTTCTGAACGATGCACCG
>NC_135778.1:34222502-34228164 GCF_028453695.1 Augochlora pura | reverse complement strand
CCGGAGTTATTTCCGTGGGGATGGAAGTTATTTTCTCTCTCTCTCTCCGGTAATTTTAGAGCGGAAGTAATTTTTAGGGAGCAGCAGCATCGCCGGGGTTCAAAGGGAAATTTTTACCCTTCGGAACGGGCCATTGTAGATCGCCGCGGGATTTTTGTTCGCCGCGCGTTGGATCCCCGGGGAACGGTGACTTTCGATCCGCGTAAAATTCTAAAAATATCGTCTTCGGTCTCTCGCGATTTTATAGCGATCAGATGTTTTTTCCCGCGAGTTGACGCAACGGGGCGGAAAGTAGACTTTTCACCCTTTAAAACAAGCACAGGTAGATCGCTCTCGGATTTTTGTTCGCGTAGCCGCGAGTCTTCGAGTTCGCGAGAAATGCTCGATAATTTGGCATTTCTAATAACGCGGTTCTTAATTTCTGGCGAAGTTTTGTTGCGCAACGAAATTTATGTAGACGGGCCACCTTACGGGGATAAACGCAGACTCTTCGCTCTTTAAAAGGAGACCGTGCAGATCGCGGTTCCATTTTCTTACGCGATATTACAAATTTCTAAATTCCGTCGAGATTTTTACGCTTGAAATATCGTAAACGACGTCGTCTTTGCCTTCTGACGCGCGTTGTACCGAAACAGCAATTTAATTAAAACAAAAAAAAGCGCCTTGTCGCGACTGAAAGTATCTCCTTTGTCCTTTAAAAAGAGTGCGGATAGACCATCGAGAGATTATTTTTCTCGATGTTACAATTCTTTGAACGCGGCACGCTTCCTTAACCATGGCAAATATCAAAAAAATACCACCCCTGTCTTCTGACGCGTGTCCCGGCGAAACAAACAATTTTCAAAAAATGCGACCCAGCACGGATGAAAGTAGAGATTTCACCCTTTCAAAAGAGCTACAATACATTACTGTAGAATTTTTTCTGCGGTCGCTGCGAATTTTTATACTTTACACAGATTTTGGACCTGCGCTAATTTGATGAAAATACCACCCCTATATTCTACCGCGTGTCAAAATGAAAAGAAAAAATTGAAAATTCTGCGAATTAGTAGGGTCGAAAGCAGAGACTTCACCCTTCAAAATGAGCTATAGTACACTACTGTACGATTTTTTCTGTGGACGGTACGATTTTGTAAACTTTGCACAGATTTTCGACCTGCGCTGATTTGATGAAAATACCACCCCTATACTCTACCGCGTGTCAAAATGGAACCAAAAAATTGAAAATTCTGCGAATTAGCAGGGTCGAAAGCAGAGACTCCACCCTTCAAAATGAGCTATAGTACACTACTGTACGATTTTTTCTGTGGACGGTACCATTTTGTAAACTTTGCACAGATTTTCGACCTGTGTTAATTTGAAGAAAATACCACCCCCATATTCTATCGCGTGTCAAAATGAAAAGAAAAAATTGAAAATTCTGCGAATTAGCAGGGTCGAAAGTAGAGACTTCACCCTTCAAAATGAGCTATAGTACACTACTGTACGATTTTTTCCGTGAACGGTACCATTTTGTAAAGATCATACAGTTGTTCGAATTTGGACGATATTTCGACAAATTTCTTGTTCTCTCTCTCTCTCAATCTATATCAATTTTTTTCATATATTTCATTTACAGCGAAAGTTATCTAAAATCTAAAAAATTACCTAATAATTCGCAGGCTTGTCTTAATAATTAAAGTGTGAATAACCGTTAGAGAACAGAAACCTAAACCTAACATCGTCGGTTAGGCGAGCGCCTAGAACGGGTTGGCGCAGGCAGCGCATCGCAGTTGTCCCGTAAAAATCGCGATCACAATGGCGTCGCGTCTCTTATCCGGGGCGTTTGATAACGGCGAAAGGTCGGGTTAGCGGTGTATCTTGAGGCAGAAACGTCGGAAACGAGACGAAACTGGAATATTCGGACTGGTGGAATTGAAACAATGAAGTAGTGGTAATTTGGAATCCGGAAGGCTCTCGCAGCCCCGGCTGCTCTGGGAGCCGTGGATGGGGGGGGTTGGAGCAGAGGCCGGGTGTCTGAGGGCCGGTATTGTTGATTCGTCTCTTCTCTCCTTCACAGCCGTTAGGTAGGATCATTGTGGGGGCAATGATAACCCTGGAACGCGGGATAATAGTCTGTGTAACCGCGTCGGGGGAGAACTGCGGTTGTTACAGCGAGTGCTCGCATCTCACTTCGATGCTGCTCGCTACAAATTTAAAAAGGCTCCGCTCAGCCCGGCTCAGCTCTGCTCAGCTACCGGAGGGGCTGTGCGACCCCGGGACTCACACGACCCCGTTTTATACTCTCCTCTACTTCACGCTATACGGGGTGTCCGCTTAGAAACGTCGCCGAGGAAATATCACGCAGAAGCTTCGAGCTGCGAACGCCTTTAACGGAAGGGATTCGCGCGCTTCTAATTAGCCCCGGCTTCACGAAATCCGTCAAAAATCAGAGATTTCTACGTCTATACAAACTGTATAATAATTATCTATTAATAATTTTCAACAGTAATTATTTCCCATGTTCTATTATTATTATCATAATTGCTTCTCAAGCTTTGCCGTGGTCGCCGCAAAATTAATTCGCTAAATTCTATTTAACCGACACTTTATTTATCTATGTAATAATTTATTTATGTATCCAACATGTTCCTATATCTATGCATTTATTCGAGCACATGCAGAATTCTCGCGCACCCTGTAGCTGGCTCGAGACCGTGGAAATACCTGCTGGTCAACTCTCTCTCCGTAGCCTCAACATT
Source organism: Augochlora pura (assembly GCF_028453695.1). Classification (NCBI taxonomy): domain Eukaryota; kingdom Metazoa; phylum Arthropoda; class Insecta; order Hymenoptera; family Halictidae; genus Augochlora; species Augochlora pura. The sequence continues at coordinate 34,225,423 of NC_135778.1, read as the reverse complement.
TACGACATGTTTGCCCGGACATTTATGGACGGACACCTTGTATATACCCGGCGCTGATTGGGAGTATCTCAAAACCGTACCCGTGGGTGCTGTCGCCGCGCGGAACCCTCCGAACAACCATAGACGCGGCGCGCGAGTCTTCGAAAACGAAACGTGAATCGGGACACCGATTTTTCCTCGAGTTCTCTCGCCGGATGCTTCCCGGGGCTGTTCGCGCCAGGCCGGGGGGGGTTCGATGAACGCTGTCGGCGGTCCCGGGTCGTTCACCTTTCACCCGGCCAACAATTGATCGCGATAAAAAATAAGATCGTCCCTCTTACTCATTTTTATAAATTGAAAATAGCCGGATGAATGTTACACGTATAGAATTGTTGCGAAACGAGCGAGGATTGAGACGGAATTTCGCGAACGCAGAAACGGCGAGTTTTCCGCTCGGTTCGTCGACGGATCGCCCCCCCCCCCCCGCTAATCCGTCGCCCCCCTTAATTTCGCGTAGTTTAGACGCGTCGAAATACGGGGTCCAAAAACACCGTGATGGATCGAAACAATTCAATTTGCATATTCCCTTTGGAAGCTGATAAACATACACGGTCCCGCCATTTGGCGTGGCATGCGAGAACACACTTACGGATGCACGTATAATGGACGAAGTAAATAACTAGGGCCTCCGCCGGCTCCCTGTGTATGCCCGCGAGTGCATGTGCAGCAACGGCGCGGCCTACACGGAACGCGGGGCGAAAGAGCGAAAGAGCGAGCTAGCGAGCGAGGGAGCGAGGGCGCGCGCGCGCGCGCGCGGCAGCGCATTTAAGAGTGGGTCGCCCTTAATTCAAGCACATAGCCGCCCGGCTCTGTATTTTTCTATCATTTCAAAGCAATTGCACGGAGTTCTCCTTATTCCACTTATGCTCGCGCCGCGGCAGCAGCGAATTCGCAGTTCATTTCCACGGCACGGTTAACTGAATAAAACCGAGGGGGGAGCGCTGGCGGGTCCCCCAGCCGTTCCGTAAAATATAAATTATGTTTTTCAAATCCTGTTTGCCAGACATTCAATTTAACCGCGGCCACCTTCGAATCGTTAACGAGCGAACCGTTATGCCGCTCGAAAATATTAGAAACGGCGCTTGTTTCGCCGCACAGCGTGGACTGTTATTTGCAACCTTGAGAACTCGGCGAACTCGCGATTTTTCGGTTTTCGGGAGCGGTAAATCATTTTTAGCCATGGAAAACCGGTTTACGGAATTATCGTGCTTTAACGTGCGAGATTTGTCGAAAATGTAATTTGTTGTTAATTACTCCCGTTGTATTAGGAAACCGGCGGGAAAATCGGGAAACTATGCGAGCCAAAAATTGATAATCCGAGGCTGGTAAACTGAGGGATCAAACACAACCGACTCTTCTAGCCAAGTTTCGACTAATTAATCTCTATTCAAAGCAGTTAATGTCAATGACCGTGCTAATGACGGTGCGCCGGCTTCTGGATGCCGGGATCTATGCAGCGCGTCATATGCGAAATATCCGGCAAACTATTCGCGATTATCTAATTTGATTTTGTGAGTTCGAACGTCGGGCGGTAAAATACATGCTCGGCTGCCGTTTAATGAAAACGGTCTTCCGAGTAAATATTTATTTAAGGTAATTATTGAATGTAAGGAAAAATCCTTTGATCGAATAATTCTAAAAAGTAATATGGAGGATATTATTTATAATCTATATTATACTATATATTATTATTCTTGTACATATACGCACAACGAGCGTGTATTATATACATATATTATTATATATACTATATTATTATATTATATTATTATATTACTATATTATACTATATAATATTATTATATTTCTTATTCGAATTAAATTTTGTCGAAACGAATTCATATTTGAACAAAATTCTATTCGGGTACATTTTTATTCAAATAAGTTTGTACCCGAATAAAATAATGCAATACTAATTTTTTACCAACATTGAAACATTTTCGTTGTGACACGTTCTAGCAAACCGAGTTTGATCAGGACGTTTCGGATGCGAAACAGTTGCAACGTAATCTGCTCTGATAAATTACAGCTTTCTAGTTTCGGTTTAATTAAGTTGATATTGATTTCATAAATAAATTTAGTATCTTATCGTTGACTTTGTGGTAATCTTTGTGATCGATTGACGATAGTAAATACGTCGAAAGACCGTTTCCGAAACCGAATGATCCCAGTTAACCCCTTGCCGTACCGTTTTCTTTAAAGTTACTGCGATTACAAAATTTCTCAATTGACATAACGTCTTAGAAGGGACAGAATATTAATATTTATTCCGTGCCTGGATTTACTCGAATACTTCATTAAGTATGGATGTTATTCTGTTCTTTAAAATTGGCATAAAACTCTAATCCCTTGTTATTAATATTATTTTTTTTATTAAGTATTCGAGTAAATTCAGGCACGGAATAAACATCAATATTCCATATCTTCTATTTATTAATAATCATTTCCATCGCGAGTCGGACCCGTCGAAGTACGGTAAGGGGTTAAATAGCCGTTCGGCTCGCATCTTCGCGCCGGTTCTTTATTCCCGCATGAATATTCCGCGTGCACGTCAAGCTGAACCCGTCGAAAGCGAGAAAGCCGCCGTTTTGTTATCAGAGGCGTTTCGTTATCCGGCTTTGTAATTTTCTGCAGCTTTGTTTCCGGCGATTGCCGGCGCCCGGAACAAGATAGACAGACGAACGCGACGGCCAGAGATCCGTCCGACAGTCAGCCAACCCCCCTCCCCACCCCCTCCCCCCACCCCGCCTTTATCAGCCGTTGCTTTCGACCTCTCTCGCGCGACGCGACAGGCCGCGGCGTCGCCGTGAATTGCGCCGCGAATCCATAAAAACCTTTCTAATTAAGCCGCCTAATTAATAAATGTTCGAGAGATCGGGCCT
>NC_135778.1:34221498-34222402 GCF_028453695.1 Augochlora pura | reverse complement strand
GAGAATAAATAGAAACTAAATAAGGGACAAAGTATAGTATAAGTAGAGAATAGATAGAGAATGAATAAGGGACTATGTAATTACAAAATAAGTAGAGACTCAATAAGGGACAAAGTATAGCATAAGTAGAGAATAAATAGAGAATAAATGAGGGACAATGTATAGTATGAGTAGAGAATAAATAGAGAATAAATAAGAGCCTAAGCATAGTATAAGTAGAGAATAAATAGAGAATAAATAAGGGACAAATTATGGTATAAGAAGAGAATGAATAAAGGACAAAGTGTAGAATAAATAGAGAATAAATAAGGTTTCAAAGTATAGAATAGGTAGACGATAAATAAGGTTTCAAAGTATAGAATAAGTAGACAATAAATAAGGTTTCAAACCATAGAATAAGTAGATAATAAATAAGGTTACAAAGTATAGATTAAGTAAGGGACAAAGTACAGAATAAGTAGAAAATAAATAAGGGACAAAGTGGACAGTAAGTACAGAATAAATGAGGGACAAAGTGCAGACTGAGTAGACAATGAATAATGAACAAAGTGGAATCAGCACGGAGAGAAAGGAAGAACGCAGAATTAAAATAAAATTGCGAAAGACTGACATCGTTGAAGGAACAAGGCAACGCAGCGTGGAACAAAGTGGCAAGCCAAGCTTCGACAAAGTTTCGAATGGTAACCAGTAGCGATGGGGCAGCATACAAAGTAGCAAGATCGGATGGCACCATCGGTCGAAGCGGTGTGGAACGAGTAGCCAGGGGGAACAAGCCGGCACGTGAAGACAAAGTATCAAAAAAAAGAAAGGAGCAAAGTAGCAGAGGTCGGAAAAATCGAGAACGGACGTTCGAGAATTATCTGAGACCACGGGAATCGAATGAAACGATGTCTTCGGTGTTCCG
>NC_135778.1:34213833-34221398 GCF_028453695.1 Augochlora pura | reverse complement strand
ATCCGTGCCGGGGCCACTCGGCTAATGATGTCGACCGGCGCGCGAAACTCCGTGAAGTAATCAAGCGTCGCCCGCGAGCGGAATTACGATGGAAAGGCAGTAAATCACAAAAATCAATTCTCGAGAAGAAAGCGTTCAACTGCCGGCTGAACGATCAGCCATAAAACTTTGGCGGGTCTGGCCGGTGCTCGGGACAAAAGAATGAGATGACTGAATCGGCAGTTGCTCCATCGGGGAGGTGAAAGAGAGAAAGAGAGAGGGCGAGAGAGAGAGAGGGGGGGCCAGAAAACAGAACGAAACGCTGGGAAATGGAGAAATGTACCGTCGGAATAAAGGACCTCGGGAAAGAAAAGCAAAGCAAAACAGGGTTACGGAGATTGAGTGTAAAAAGAGTGAACAAAGAGGGAGAAAGAGAGACAGAGAGCGAGAGAGAAAGAGAGAGGGAGTTTGGAAGAATTCGGAGAGAATCAAAGGTTAACCGCGAAGTGGCATACTGTAGACGAGAGGACAGCAAAGGATGGACAAGGATTCGATTGGCGGTCGGTCGGTCGGTTTGCTCCCCTTTACCCTTTAGCACAATGACCGACCATTTGGGAATTCTTAGACCGTGCCGCCACCCACGCGATTTTCCCTCTGACCACCCCCATGACTCACTCCTTTAGTCACCGGCTGCCCAAGAACTTGACTAAGTGAAAGGCCGGCGCGTTTACACGAGAGACCCTCTCTCTCTCTCTCTCTCTCTTACTCTTTCTCGCTCCGTCGTTGGCTGGCCAGCCAGCGACCGCACCTTTCGACACACAAAACAGACTTTGCCGAGGTCCGCTACCCTGATTCCGCCGGAAACGCGATATTTACACGTCGATCATCCGGCCAAAGAAAACACTTCGACCGCTTGTTCCTCGATCCCGATGAAAAACGCGCGCGCTGGACGATTTATCTTGATCCCGGAGCATAATTCCGACAGTATAGTGAGCTGATTTAATAACTGAACTTCTATAACACCGAAATGCAATCTGTTTCGCTAGCAAATATTTGTCTGAACGGTATGTTAGCACATTCCGTGCCACGTGTACACAATTAAATAGCTGCTCAATGCGTTGAAAAGATATTCTATGACAAGATAGAATCAATGAAATAATTTCCACCGAAAGGATGGGCCAATAATAAGTTTCTTTCAGAGTTATACTGACAGTAATTAATAAATAAAAATAATATATTGATTTTTAAAGCGTTGATTGACCAGAATGAAGAGTCGACTAAATTCAGCTTCGCACGGAACGTGTTAATGAAATCTACAGCAAGGTGCGAGGAATTTTAGAACTATTGTTACGTTTGGAAACGAGCTAATGTTCAGATGATTCCTGAGGTAAATTGCAATAAATTTTTCCTTTGCGAGAATGTTGTACGAGGCTCCGTTAACGAGTTATTAACGATAAACGCGGTCCAATGGGAGAGCGAGTACGGCCTCGCGTCACGCCCTAGCGAGCGCCAAAGTCGCGCTCCGATTGGTCCGCGTTTTTCGTTAATAACTCGGCAATGGAACCACTGGGAAGATTTTTGCAAAGGAGAAAGTTGCTTCAAATTATCCCAGGAACCAGTCCATTTTGTAATCTGATCTGCTACTTGCTTAGTTAATATTATTAGACACGATTATCAACGTGTAACGGTTTAGTAACTTCGATTGTTATCGAAGGTGGTTCGAGGATGGTATTTTAGGCATCGAAGATTAAAATTGAGCGGTTGCTAATGGATTCCATCGACGGTGACCGGTGTCGGAAATTCGGGATAGCCGTATCGAAGCGCGGCGGAATTAATTAAAAGTTTATTTTCGAAGTGCCCTGCTCGGTTTAGAACCGCTGTGCCCGTTGAGACGACTATTGATAGGGCATCGAAACGGCGAACGCGTCAATGATTCGATTCCGATCGCCGCGTCACAGCGGGGAAGCGTTCCGTTTCTGGACAAAGTCTGCCGCTCGTGATATTATCGTCCTCCCGGAGTAGCGTTAAATGACGAAGGAGATGATAATTTGCTGCAGAAGGCTCTGAGTATGATGGATGCGGGACGGTGCCATAGTTTAATTTGATTTTGCCGACGTGCATTACTCAGCCCACCCCCGGCTGTCCTCCGCGGGTCTTGTTCGACCCAGTTGCATTCTCATTTCTTCGACACGAGCGGAATTTATTAACCCGTGCGAGCATCCTCCCCCCCGGTTTTATAATTCAGGAGGACAACCGCGGGAGCGTCGTCGCGAAAGAAATCCGGCGGAAAATTTTCCGAAAATCCTAAGGGAGTCGTGGAAAATATCTCGGGAGTACAGGTCCGGCGAAATTCTATGGGAATTCCGAGGAAAGTCCTGGTCGGAATAAATGACGGAAAGATCTCGCGCAAAAATTTTAAGGAAATCGTGAAAAGATTTTAGAAAAATCTTGAAAAGAGCCTAGGAAAATCTTGAACAGGTCCTAGGAAAATCCCCTAGGAAAACCACCGTGAAATTCTTTTAAAAAATATCTGGGAAGATCCTGGAAACGATTCGCGCGTTCTCGTTCCGCTAAAAATGAAGGCTGTTTAAGCCTGCCACGCAGTGATCTCCACCTGTGTCTGACTTGTTGCGCCCCGCGCTACTTAATCAGTCGCGGAAGAAGCGAACGGGGGAGCACCGGTTTGTGCATGGATAGGAGCAGGCTCGATATCCTCATTCGATCGCAATTCTCGCCGAACCAAACCGAAAATACCGTCAGGATTCCGACATTCCCAAACCCAAGGCGCATTCAATCCTCCGGGCTCATTTAGAATGCGATACTTCATTCTGGCCGTACAGGTTAACCCTTTGCACTTGAAGAATTTCCACGGACCGGTTGTCAACAGTTTCGACGTATTTATTCGTGAAGTGGCTGCGAGCTGTAACAAGAGCAGCTATCGGGCGTCGATTCCAACGAAACTTTGGTAACAATAGAATCGCCTAATCGCTTTAATAAAATTATTATTATTATTATTCTTTATCAACGGGCTATTAAGACCCTTTTGTGTTGCATAGAGGTTGTATATATACATAGTCCGGAATAGATTTAAATAATATAAATTAAAAATTATAATATAAGAGTGTGTCATGAAGTAATTACAGAGGGTGTGTTTTAATGGTTAGAGTTGCTGCATTTGTAAATTGGCTCAATGAATTGCCAGAGAAGTCGATTTTTGTATTAAGTTCATTTGCTGTTCGTAATCTAAAGTAATCTTCGTGAAATAATTCTTTTGACCGTATTGCTTTAGCAGGAACCTTTAGTTTCATTAGTTCTAGAATAGATGGACAATCGATTATTTGGTTAATCATTTTAAAAATGAAAAGAATGTCTGCCAAAGTTCTTCTTTGTTTGAGTGTACTCGTGTTCATGGTATTAAGGATAGGTTCGTAATGGTGTGAATAATAAGGTATGGGTGTTCCAATTTTAAATGAAGCGAATCTTAAGAACTTATGCTGAAATGTTTCCAACTTATCGATATAACACTGTTGGTGAGAATTCCATATTTGTGAGCCATGTTGAAGATGGGGTAAAGAATTTTTAGGGTAGTCAGATTTTTGAAGTCTGTAGAGTGTCCAATTAGGAATCCCAGAGATCTGGATGCTGAGTTTGTGAGATGGGAGAAATTAATATAATAATAATAATTAAAATTTAAAAAATTACTCGTCTTAAATCTGCCTAAATATTTATGCGAGCAAAGGGTAAAGAATAGTTACCTAACATCATCTACCAGCGTATTGTTATAACAACAAGATCGCGAGATTCGCATGATTTATACCGTAAGTGCGCCGTAGGAATTCATTTCTCCTTAATTCCAGCCGAGAACTACTCTAACCATCGACTCGGGCAAGAAACGAACTGGCATCGATTTTTCTATTAGCTCTTGATCGGTATCCGGGCAAACGACTGGCTACCAGTCGTCAATGTTACACGATTAGGTCGTCCGATCTTATCGGTAGAAAGTGAAAAAATTCGCGGTACCGAGAATCGTGTTCTATTGCCTCTGGCCATGCGAGCTAATAAAGAGATCGTGCCACGAATGATTTCATTAGGCGCCCCTAAAGCTCGCAATTATTCTCTCGGGACATTGTTCTACAGCGTGACTCCAAAATGGAAGCCCTTGGAATATGTGATTGCCGAGAGGATTCGGAACAATTTTTCCCTTTGCGAAAATTTTGGACGAAGCTTCGTTTACGAGATATTCGATGAAAACGTGGACCAATAGGAGAGTGGAGGAGTCGTGCGCTAGACGGCGCCACTCGCTCCGTACTCGCTCTCCGATTGGTCCGCCTTTTTCGATTAATAACTCGTTAACAAAGCCACGGAAAAGATTTCCGCAAAGGGAAAAGTTGTTTCGAATCTACCGTAGAATCGTCTCCGTCGGGTGCCCGCGAGATTCTCGGGACACCTTGTATCTCGGGCACGGTTAAGCCTCGCTCCGTGAAACGTTCCGTGGCATTGCACCTTGGAACAGCGTTCTCGGATCGATTCCACCTCGCAGACCGTCTTTTGGCGCGCGAAATTACAGCGTGAACGAACGAAGGTGCAGGAAATTGTCGCATTAACATAGTTAGATCTCCGCGGGAATGGCCGTGGACACGCGAGTCGCCGTGCGCGCCGCGAATTTTTGTTGCCGGGAATTATTTAAAAAAAGAAAAAAAATAAGAAATACAAGAGAAAAAAAAAAGGAGCGCGGAAGAAAAATGGGAAAATCGCGGAAGCAGGTCGCATTGATCGGCCGGCCGCGTTTCGCCCACCCACACGCGCGCGATGGTCATTGTTCGAGTTAGACCTCATTCGAAAAAGCAACGGTGACCTATTAAAGCCGCCCGCGAATATTTTATTCCGCTAAACGGCCCGACCCGGCCCGGCTCGGTCCGCGCCGCGCCGTTATACCGTTCTCCATGGCCAAAATAACGTTACCGTTACGTCAAGGTTTAAGGTTATGATATAACGGATCGTTAAACTCGTCTCGATACCAGCTGGAACACTGTCGAGTCAGAAATCTGTATTTGAGCCGTTTATTTCGAAAGTGGCCTAACTCGATTTGTCAAATTTTTCCGGTTGCCATGGTTACATGTACAACTTCATGTTATTTGACGGTAAAGCACTTCAGGTTGCTTATATTCCGAGCAGATACGATAATTCTTGACGCATAAGTTTTCAGAGTTAGTTCAATAATTGAACCGTGTTGTTTGAAAGTGTCCTAACTCCATTTATACTTAAATCAAGATAATATATTTACTATTCATAATGTCTGAAGGCAGTGACGAAGGCAATTTTAATTAATTAGTATTTAACAAGTTAACCTCAATTTTTGGATAATTGCGTTAGTCGAATAACCAGTACGTTTAATTAATATAAAACTTAAAATTTAATATTAAATTTTAGAAATGAAGAAGAAATAGTAACTAATGATTTAAAACAAAAATCGAGAAAGAAAGAGAATAATAGAATATTATTCGTCTTCCAATTTTTTTTTTTTTTATTTTTGTCCAAACCTTGGAAAATAATGTGGAAATCATAGATCACAAATTTTTAATATCAGAACATCCGTTTTTTATCAAATGATAGGGTAGAAATGTCATTAAAAAAAATAATTTACTGTTCGGTCCCCAAGATTATTACAAGATATAATGAATCTGAATATTAATTTTGACAGTGGTCTAACTCCATTCTCTATAAGAAAACGCGTATTATTCACTTAATAATTACCACTATTTGAATAGGAACTATAAATTGAAAACCCCTAGGTACACTTTACCAGTATGACTCATTAGTATCCTATACGTATATTTTTCAATTCGTTGAAACGCGAACCCTTAAATATCTCGATTTGAAAATAAACGGAGTTAGGCCACTTTCAAAATAAACGGCTCATTCAACGTTTCGAAAATCTGTACGGCCCCGGTTTCTTTTCCCGGACAAAAGTGTTTTCCCGGCGACTTTATCCGTCTTTTAGAAAACGGGAACGTCGGGCGAAATATCGCCGCAAAAATTCAACAGCCCCACCCGTGGTAATCTCCCGCGCGGCGTATTTTTGTTCTTCGAAGCCGCGTTCTTTAATTCAAAGCAAAAGACCGTCTTCTCGCGAAAAGGTTTCGCGCGGGAATCCCCCTGAAACGCTAACCGGCCGAGGATGTACTCTAATTCCGCGTTCGAAAATAGTTCTCGAGAGAAGGCGAATCGCGGGCGTACGAGTATTGCTTCCGGATGAGACCCATCCCGATGGCGACAAAATCACGGAAATTTCGATGAATAAATAAGTAGTTTGCGTTCGATTTCGAAATTCCGGCTACCCTTTTCGCATAACGTACGAGTCGCACCGGCGCGCGGCGGGCTTCTCCCGGGAAGACGGTGAAGAGAGGCCGCCGCGTGCGTCGTTTCCGCGACCGTCCTCGCAGCCGGGAGACACTTCCTACGACGGTTCTATTCCGGAGGAGGAGGAGGAGGAGGCGGCGTCCATCGATTTCCATTAACAAGGTTATTTCGCTCAAAGGACAGCCTCGTTCTCCGCCGCTTAAAAAACTGTCCGCCGGTAACGATAGTTGCTAATTAGTTCGAGACGTCTGAGGAGCGGCAGCGGTCCGCGAGATTTTTCCTAAATCGAAATAACCGTCGCCGCGGAGCCTACCGCGGCAATTCCCGGCCGTAGTCAAAGCATTCTCGCGGATCTTTGTCGTATTAATTTTAGTTCGCGCGTTTACGGCCGCGCCGCGCCGCGTCGCCTCGGCGCACGGCTCCGCTTCTCGCGCAACTCCAAAATTCTAATTAAGACTTAAGAGGAGTTCGAGTTTCTTCGTGGCTCTCAATGGCGCTCGACGTATCGTAAACCCGCGGGAACGGGCGGCCGAGACTTGCGGACGGTCTCGAAACACCCCTCGGCTGGATGATTGCGAGAACTCGCCGCGCCGCGTTTTCCCAAATTTAGAACGGTGCCCCGGAAAACGCCGCCCTCTCGACCCCGCCCGCCCCTCTCTTTGCTCTCCGTGCCGCGCGCGCGGCACGCCGCCGTCGGTGTGTTTTGTGCACCTGCACCGGTCGCGGCGGCCGGGGCCCCGAGCCTTCTGGAAAATTCAACAACTCGGAACCGAGGATGCCACTTTTCTTGGCGCAAGCGTTTTTAGGCTCACTCCGAGCGGCACGCAACAAGCTGCCTTCGAGATCGCGCCGCCGTTCGTGCCTCTTGTGTTACCCGCGATACCCGGAATCGGTTTACCGAAGCTGCTCGTTTCACTTTCGTTGAACAACAACGCCGTCGAGTTCCGACGCACGGCGACCCGCGCGAAAGCGTTCGCGCGCCGATGAGCACGCCGCGGATTTCATGCGTTTAAGGACAATTTTGGTAGTCGCAGCTTGAAACCGGTCCACAAATTAACCCTTTGCGGGCGAGAGGCGACCACGGCGTCTCGTTTCGCAGGACGAGCGGGAGTTTATGTTAAGATAATTTGTAGATAAATTATATAGCTGTATATGATTGCGTATAATCGTATATAAATTATATAATTGCATATAATCGTATATAAACTATATAATTGTATACAATT